>NW_024380033.1:0-32946 GCF_016835505.1 Polypterus senegalus
ACGCCTTGTTTTCCACCAGGAAACTGTTCAAACAGTTCATTTGCAAAAACTATGTTGCAGATGTGTTTCAAGTGGTTCTCTCACAACATAGAAGTTAAGACTCATTGAGTTTCACTCAATCAGTTTTTGCCCAATGCAAGTTCAATGATTTCAAAAGTGAGTTTAAGATGTTGAAGTGCACTTTGAAAAACAGTTGGGAAACCATCCAAACAGTTCTCTTAACCATAAGGGTACTGGGATTTCATCATTTAGAACTGCTTTTACCATAGTATTTTGACTTTTCCACAGAGTTAGAGTTGAAGGTAACCTGAAATCACCATAACGCTTTCAAGGCCTGAAAATCACTTTTGTGTACATATGTGTGACGCTTGTTTTCCACCAGGATACTGTTCAAAACAGTTTATTTCTGTAAAAAACTATGTCATAGATGTGTTTCAAGTGGTTTCACAACATAGAAGTTAAGACTCATTGAGTTTCACTCAACTTCAGTTTTTGTCCATTGCAAGCTAATGGGATTTCAAAAGTGAGTTTAAGATGTGAAGTGCACTTTGAAAACAGTTGGGAAACCATCCAAACAGTTCTTAACCATAAGGGTACTGGGATTTTATCATTTAGAACTGCTTTTACCAGAGTAATTTTGACTTTACACAGCCGTTAGAGTTGAAGGTAACCTTATTTCACCATAACGCTTTCTAGGGCCTGAAAATCACTTTGTGTACACATTGTGACGCCTTGTTTTCCACCAGGAAACTGTTCAAAACAGTTCATTTCTGTAAAAACTATGTCGTAGGATGTGTTTCAATGGTTTCACAACATAGAAGTTAAGACTCATTAAATTTAACTCAACTTCAGTTTTGTCCAATGCAAACTGAATAGGAATTTCAAAAGTGAGTTTGAGATGTTGAATTGCACTTTTGAAAACAGTGGGGAAACCATCCAAACAGTTCTTAACCATAAGGGTACTGGGGATTTCACCATTTAGAACTGCTTTACCAGAGTATTTTGACTTTACACAGCGTTAGAGTTGAAGGTAACCTTATTTCACCATAACGCCGCTTCTCAGGGCCTGAAATAACTTTGTGTACACATGTGTGACGCCTTGTTTTCCACCAGGAAACTGTTCAAAACAGTTCATTTCTGTAAAAAACTATGTCGCAGATGTGTTTCAAGTGGTTTCACAAACATAGAAGTTTAGACTCATTGAGTTTCACTCAACTTCAGTTTTTTGCCCAATGCAACTCAATAGGATTTCAAAAGTGAGTTTGAGATGTTGAATTGCACTTTGAAAACAGTTGGGAAACCATCCAAACAGTTCTTAACCATAAGGGTACTGGGGATTTCATCATTTAGAACTGCTTTTACCAGAGTATTTTGACTTTACACAGTTAGAGTTGAAGGTAACCTTATTTCAATTCATAACGCTTCAGGGCCTGAAATTCACTTTGTGTACACATGTGTGACGGCTTGTTTTCCACCAGGAAACTGTTCAAAACAGTTCATTTCTGTAAAAAACTATGTCGCAGATGTGTTTCAAGTGGTTTCACAACATAGAAGTTAAGACTCATTAAATTTAACTCAACTTCAGTTTTTTGCCCAATGCAACCTCAATAGGAATTTCAAAAGTTGAGTTTGAGATGTTGAATTGCACTTTAAAAACAGTGGGAAACCATCCAAACAGTTCTTAACCATAAGGGTACTGGGGATTTCATCATTTAGAACTGGCTTTACCAGAGTATTTTGACTTTCCACAGAGTTAGAGTTGAAGGTAACCTGAAATCACCATAACGCGCTTCAGGGCTGAAAATCACTTTGTAATACACATGTGTGACGCCTTGTTTTCCACCAGGATACTGTTCAAAACAGTTGTCACAGATTTCTGTAAAAACTATGTTTCACAGACTTTAGATTTGTTTGCAAGTTAATGGGGTTTCACCAACATAGAAGTTAAGACTCATTAAAGTTTGAAAACACTCAACTTCAGATGTTTTTGGCCCATTGCAAGTTAATGCAACTCAATAGGAATTTCAAACGTTGAGTTTGAGATGTTGAATTGCACTTTGAAAAAACAGTTGGGGAAACCATCCAAACAGTTCTTAACCATAAGGGTACTGGGGATTTCATCATTTAGAACTGCTTTTACCAGAGTATTTTGACTTTACACAGCGTTAGAGTTGAAGGTAACCTTATTTCACCATAACGCGCTTCAGGGCCTGAAATTCACTTTGTGTACACAATTGTGACGCCTTGTTTTCCACCAGGAAACTGTTCAAAACAGTTCATTTCTGTAAAAAACTATGTCGCAGATGTGTTTTCAAGTGGTTTCACAACATAGAAGTTAAGACTCATTGAGTTTCACTCAACTTCAGTTTTGCCCAATGCAAGTTAATAGGGATTTCAAAAGTGAGTTTGAGATATTGAAGTGCACTTTGAAAAAAACAGTGGGAAACCATCCAAACAGTTCTTAACCATAAGGGTACTGGGGATTTCATCATTTAGAACTGCTTTTACCAGAGTATTTTGACTTTCACACAGCTAGAGTTGAAGGTAACCTTATTTCACCATAACGCGCTTCAGGGCCTGAAATTCACTTTGTGTACACATGTGTGACGCCTTGTTTTCCACCAGGAAACTGTTCAAAACAGTTCATTTCTGTAAAAACTATGTCGCAGATGTGTTTCAAGTGGTTTCACAACATAGAAGTTAAGACTCATTAAATTTAACTCAACTTCAGTTTTGCCCAATGCAACTTAATAGGAATTTCAAAAGCTGAGTTTGAGATGTTGAATTGCACTTTGAAAAACAGTTGGGAAACCATCCAAACAGTTCTTAACCATAAGGGTACTGGGATTTCATCATTTAGAACTGCTTTACCAGAGTATTTTGACTTTCCACAGAGTTAGAGTTGAAGGTAACCTTATTTCACCATAACGCTGCTTCAAGGGCTGAAAATCACTTTGTGTACACATGTGTGACGGCCTTGTTTTCCACCAGGAAACTGTTCAAAACAGTTCATTTCTGTAAAAACTATGTCGCACAGATGTGTTTCAAGTGGTTTCACAACATAGAAGTTAAGACTCATTAAGTTTAACTCAACTTCAGTTTTTGCCCAATGCAACTCAATAGGAATTTCAAAAGTGAGTTTGAGATGTGAATTGCACTTTGAAAACAGTTGGGAAACCATCCAAACAGTTCTTAACCATAAGGGTACTGGGATTTCATCATTTAGAACTGCTTTTACCAGAGTATTTTGACTTTACACAGCGTTAGAGTTGAAGGTAACCTTATTTCACCATAACGCGCTTCAGGGCCTGAAAATCACTTTGTGTACACATGTGTGACGCTTGTTTTCCACCAGGAAACTGTTCAAAACAGTTCATTTCTGTAAAAAACTATGTCGCAGATGTGTTTCAAGTGGTTTCACAACATAGAAGTTAAGACTCATTGAGTTTCACTCAACTTCAGTTTTGTCCAATGCAAGTTAATGGGATTTCAAAAGTGAGTTTGAGATGTTGAAGTGCACTTTGAAAAACAGTTGGGAAACCATCCAAACAGTTCTTAACCATAAGGGTACTGGGATTTCATCATTTAGAACTGCTTTTACCAGAGTATTTTGACTTTACACAGTTAGAGTTGAAGGTAACCTAATTCACCATAACGCTTCAGGGCCTGAAAATCACTTTGTGTACACATGTGTGACGCCTTGTTTTCCACCAGGAAACTGTTCAAAACAGTTCATTTCTGTAAAAACTATGTCGCAGATGTGTTTCAAGTGGTTTCACAACATAGAAGTTAAGACTCATTAAATTTAACTCAACTTCAGTTTTGCCCAATGCAACTCAATAGGGGATTTCAAAAGTGAGTTTGAGATGTTGAATTGCACTTTGAAAACAGTGGGAAACCATCCAAACAGTTCTTAACCATAAGGGTACTGGGGATTTTATCATTTAGAACTGTTTTACCAGAGTATTTTGACTTTACACAGCGTTAGAGTTGAAGGTAACCTGAAATCACCATAACGCTGCTTCAAGGGCTGAAAATCACTTTGTGTACACATGTGTGACGGCTTGTTTTCCACCAGGATACTGTTCAAAACAGTTCATTTCTGTAAAAACTATGTCACAGATGTGTTTCAAGTGGTTTCACAACATAGAAGTTAAGACTCATTGAGTTTCACTCAACTTCAGTTTTTTGTCCATTGCAAGTTAATGGGGATTTCAAAAAGGTGAGTTTAAGATGTTGAAGTGCACTTTGAAAAACAGTTGGGAAACCATCCAAACAGTTCTTAACCATAAGGGTACTGGGGATTTTATCATTTAGAACTGCTTTTACCAGAGTATTTTTGACTTTACAACAGCGTTAGAGTTGAAGGTAACCTTATTTCACCATAACCGCTTCAGGGCCTGAAAATTACTTGTGTACACATGTGTGACGCCTTGTTTTCCACCAGGAAACTGTTCAAAACAGTTCATTTCTGTAAAAACTATGTCGCAGATGTGTTTCAAGTGGTTTTCACAACATAGAAGTTAAGACTCATTGAGTTTCACTCAACTTAGTTTTTGCCCAACGTAAGTCATAGGAATTTCAAAAGTGAGTTTGAGATGTTGAAGTGAACTTTGAAAACAGTTGGGAAACCATCCAAACAGTTCTTAACCATATGGGTACTGGGGATTTCATCATTTAGAACTGCTTTTACCAGAGTATTTTGACTTTACACAGCGTTAGAGTTGAAGGTAACTTTATTTCACCATAACGCTGCTTCAGGGCCTGAAATTCACTTTGTGTACACATGTGTGACGCCTTGTTTTCCACCAGGAAACTGTTCAAAACAGTTCATTTCTGTAAAAACTATGTCGCAGATGTGTTTCAAGTGGTTTCACAACATAGAAGTTAGACTCATTGAATTTAACTCAACTTCAGTTTTTTGCCCAATGCAACTCAATAGGAATTTCAAAAGTGAGTTTGAGATGTTGAATTGCACTTTGAAAACAGTGGGGGAAACCATCCAAACAGTTCTTAACCATAAGGGTACTGGGGATTCATCATTTAGAACTGCTTTTACCAGAGTATTTTGACTTTCCACAGAGTTAGAGTTGAAGGTAACCTTTATTTCACCATAACGCTTCAGGGCCTGAAAATAACTTTGTGTACACATGTGTGACGCCTTGTTTTCCACCAGGAAACTGTTCAAAACAGTTCATTTCTGTAAAAACTATGTCGCAGATGTGTTTCAAGTGGTTTCACAACATAGAAGTTAAGACTCATTGAGTTTCACTCAACTTCAGTTTTGTCCATTGTGTTAATGGGGATTTCAAAAGTGAGTTTAAGATGTTGAAGTGCACTTGAAAAACAGTTGGGAAACCATCCAAACAGTTCTTAACCATAAGGGTACTGGGGATTTCATCATTTAGAACTGCTTTTACCATAGTATTTTGACTTTACACAGCTGCTAGAGTTGAAGGTAACCTTATTTCACCATAACGCTGCTTCAGGGCCTGAAATTCACTTTGTGTACACATGTGTGACGCCTTGTTTTCCACCAGGAAACTGTTCAAAACAGTTCATTTCTGTAAAAAACTATGTCACAGATGTGTTTCAAGTGGTTTCACAACATAGAAGTTAAGACTCATTAAATTTAACTCAACTTCAGTTTTGCCCAATGCAACTCAATAGGAATTTCAAAAGTTGAGTTTGAGATGTTGAATTGCACTTTGAAAAACAGTGGGAAACCATCCAAACAGTTCTTAACCATAAGGGTACTGGGGATTTCATCATTTAGAACTGCTTTTACCAGAGTATTTTGACTTTACACAGAGTTAGAGTTGAAGGTAACCTTATTTCACCATAACGCTTTCAGGGGCTGAAAATCACTTTGTGTACACATGTGTGACGGCTTGTTTTCCACCAGGAAACTGTTCAAAACAGTTCATTTCTGTAAAAACTATGTCACAGATGTGTTTCAAGTGGTTTCACAACATAGAAGTTAAGACTCATTGAGTTTCACTCAACTTCAGTTTTTGCCCAATGCAAGTTAATAGGATTTCAAAAGTGAGTTTGAGATGTTGAAGTGCACTTTGAAAACAGTTGGGAAACCATCCAAACAGTTCTTAACCATAAGGGTACTGGGGATTTCATCATTTAGAACTGCTTTTACCAGAGTATTTTGACTTTACACAGCGCTAGAGTTGAAGGTAACCTTATTTCACCATAACGCGCTTCAGGGCCTGAAATTCACTTTGTGTACACATGTGTGACGCCTTGTTTTCCACCAGGAAACTGTTCAAAACAGTTCATTTCTGTAAAAACTATGTCGCAGATGTGTTTCAAGTGGTTTCACAACATAGAAGTTAAGACTCATTGAGTTTCACTCAACTTCAGTTTTGCCCAATGCAACTTAATGGGGATTTCAAAAGTGAGTTTGAGATGTTGAAGTGCACTTTGAAAACAGTTGGGAAACCATCCAAACAGTTCTTAACCATAAGGGTACTGGGGATTTCATCATTTAGAACTGCTTTTACCAGAGTATTTTGACTTTACACAGAGCTAGAGTTGAAGGTAACCTTATTTCACCATAACGCGCTTCAGGGCCTGAAAATCACTTTGTGTACACATGTGTGACGCCTTGTTTTCCACCAGGAAACTGTTCAAAACAGTTCATTTCTGTAAAAACTATGTCGCAGATGTGTTTCAAGTGGTTTCACAACATAGAAGTTAAGACTCATTGAGTTTCACTCAACTTCAGTTTTGCCCAATGCAAGTTAATAGGATTTCAAAAGTGAGTTTGAGATGTTGAAGTGCACTTTGAAAACAGTTGGGAAACCATCCAAACAGTTCTTAACCATAAGGGTACTGGGGATTTCATCATTTAGAACTGCTTTTACCAGAGTATTTTGACTTTACACAGCGATAGAGTTGAAGGTAACCTTATTTCACCATAACGCTTCAGGGCCTGAAAATCACTTTGTGTACACATGTGTGACGCCTTGTTTTCCACCAGGAAACTGTTCAAAACAGTTCATTTCTGTAAAAACTATGTCGCAGATGTGTTTCAAGTGGTTTCACAACATAGAAGTTAAGACTCATTGAGTTTAACTCAACTTCAGTTTTTGCCCAATGCAAGTCAATGGGGATTTCAAAAGTGAGTTTGAGATGTTGAAGTGCACTTTGAAAAACAGTTGGGAAACCATCCAAACAGTTCTTAACCATAAGGGTACTGGGGATTTCATCATTTAGAACTGCTTTTACCAGAGTATTTTGACTTTACACAGAGTTAGAGTTGAAGGTAACCTTATTTCACCATAACGCTTCAGGGCCTGAAAATCACTTTGTGTACACATGTGTGACGGCTTGTTTTCCACCAGGAAACTGTTCAAAACAGTTCATTTCTGTAAAAACTATGTCGCAGATGTGTTTCAAGTGGTTTCACAACATAGAAGTTAAGACTCATTGAGTTTCACTCAACTTCAGTTTTGCCCAATGCAAGTTAATGGGGATTTCAAAAGTGAGTTTGAGATGTTGAAGTGCACTTTGAAAACAGTTGGGAAACCATCCAAACAGTTCTTAACCATAAGGGTACTGGGGATTTCATCATTTAGAACTGCTTTTACCAGAGTATTTTGACTTTACACAGCTTTAGAGTTGAAGGTAACCTTATTTCACCATAACGCGCTTCAGGGCCTGAAAATCACTTTGTGTACACATGTGTGACGCCTTGTTTTCCACCAGGAAACTGTTCAAAACAGTTCATTTCTGTAAAAACTATGTCGCAGATGTGTTTCAAGTGGTTTCACAACATAGAAGTTAAGACTCATTAAATTTAACTCAACTTCAGTTTTTGCCCAATGCAAGTCAATAGGAATTTAAAAGTGAGTTTGAGATTGAATTGCACTTTGAAAACAGTTGGGAAACCATCCAAACAGTTCTTAACCATAAGGGTACTGGGGATTTCATCATTTAGAACTGCTTTTACCAGAGTATTTTGACTTTACACAGAGTTAGAGTTGAAGGTAACCTGATTTCACCATAACGCGCTTCAGGGCCTGAAAATCACTTTGTGTACACATGTGTGACGGCTTGTTTTCCACCAGGAAACTGTTCAAAACAGTTCATTTCTGTAAAAACTATGTCGCAGATGTGTTTCAAGTGGTTTCACAACATAGAAGTTAAGACTCATTGAGTTTCACTCAACTTCAGTTTTTGTCCATTGCAAGTTAATGGGGATTTCAAAAGTGAGTTTAAGATGTTGAAGTGCACTTTGAAAACAGTTGGGAAACCATCCAAACAGTTCTTAACCATAAGGGTACTGGGGATTTCATCATTTAGAACTGCTTTTACCAGAGTATTTTGACTTTACACAGCGTTAGAGTTGAAGGTAACCTTATTTCACCATAACGCGCTTCAGGGCCTGAAAACAACTTTGTGTACACATGTGTGACGCCTTGTTTTCCACCAGGAAACTGTTCAAAACAGTTCATTTCTGTAAAAACTATGTCGCAGATGTGTTTCAAGTGGTTTCACAACATAGAAGTTAAGACTCATTAAATTTAACTCAACTTCAGTTTTTGCCCAATGCAACTCAATAGGGATTTCAAAAGTGAGTTTGAGATGTTGAATTGCACTTTGAAAAACAGTTGGGAAACCATCCAAACAGTTCTTAACCATAAGGGTACTGGGGATTTCATCATTTAGAACTGCTTTTACCAGAGTATTTTGACTTTACACAGAGTTAGAGTTGAAGGTAACCTTATTTCACCATAACGCTTCAGGGCCTGAAAATCACTTTGTGTACACATGTGTGACGCCTTGTTTTCCACCAGGAAACTGTTCAAAACAGTTCATTTCTGTAAAAACTATGTCGCAGATGTGTTTCAAGTGGTTTCACAACATAGAAGTTAAGAATCATTGAGTTTCACTCAACTTCAGTATTTGCCCAATGCAAGTTAATGGGGATTTCAAAAGTGAGTTTGAGATGTTGAATTGCACTTTGAAAAACAGTTGGGAAACCATCGAAACAGTTCTTAACCATAAGGGTACTGGGGATTTCATCATTTAGAACTGTTTTACCAGAGTATTTTGACTTTACACAGAGCTAGAGTTGAAGGTAACCTTATTTCACCATAACGCGCTTCAGGGCCTGAAAATCACTTTGTGTACACATGTGTGACGCCTTGTTTTCCACCAGGAAACTGTTCAAAACAGTTCATTTCTGTAAAAACTATGTCGCAGATGTGTTTCAAGTGGTTTCACAACATAGAAGTTAAGACTCATTAAATTTAACTCAACTTCAGTTTTGCCCAATGCAACTCAATAGGAATTTTCAAAGGTGAGGTTGAGATGGTGAATTGCACTTTGAAAAACAGTTGGGAAACCATCCAAACAGTTCTTAACCATAAGGGTACTGGGGATTTCATCATTTAGAACTGCTTTTACCAGAGTATTTTGACTTTACACAGCGTTAGAGTTGAAGGTAACCTTATTTCACCATAACGCTGCTTCAGGGCCTGAAAATCACTTTGTGTACACATGTGTGACGCCTTGTTTTCCACCAGGAAACTGTTCAAAACAGTTCATTTCTGTAAAAACTATGTCGCAGATGTGTTTCAAGTGGTTTCACAACATAGAAGTTAAGACTCATTGAGTTTCACTCAACTTCAGTTTTTTTGCCCAATGCAACTCAATAGGAATTTCAAAAAGTGAGTTTGAGATGTTGAATTGCACTTTGAAAAACAGTTGGGAAACCATCCAAACAGTTCTTAACCATAAGGGTACTGGGGATTTCATCATTTAGAACTGCTTTTACCAGAGTATTTTGACTTTTACACAGTTAGAGTTGAAGGTAACCTTATTTCACCATAACGCTGCTTCAGGGCCTGAAAATCACTTTGTGTACACATGTGTGACGCCTTGTTTTCCACCAGGAAACTGTTCAAAACAGTTCATTTCTGTAAAAACTATGTCGCAGATGTGTTTCAAGTGGTTTCACAACATAGAAGTTAAGACTCATTGAGTTTCACTCAACTTCAGTTTTGTCCAATGCAAGTTCAATGGGATTTCAAAAGTGAGTTTGAGATGTTGAAGTGCACTTGAAAAACAGTTGGGAAACCATCCAAACAGTTCTTAACCATAAGGGTACTGGGGATTTCATCATTTAGAACTGCTTTTACCAGAGTATTTTGACTTTACACAGAGTTAGAGTTGAAGGTAACCTTATTTCACCATAACGCTTCAGGGCCTGAAAATCACTTTGTGTACACATGTGTGACGCCTTGTTTTCCACCAGGAAACTGTTCAAAACAGTTCATTTCTGTAAAAACTATGTCGCAGATGTGTTTCAAGTGGTTTCACAACATAGAAGTTAAGACTCATTGAGTTTCACTCAACTTCAGTTTTTGTCCAATGCAAGTTAATAGGGATTTCAAAAGTGAGTTTGAGATGTTGAATTGCACTTTGAAAACAGTTGGGAAACCATCCAAACAGTTCTTAACCATAAGGGTACTGGGGATTTCATCATTTAGAACTGCTTTTACCAGAGTATTTTGACTTTACACAGAGTTAGAGTTGAAGGTAACCTTATTTCACCATAACGCGCTTCAGGGCCTGAAATTCACTTTGTGTACACATGTGTGACGCCTTGTTTTCCACCAGGAAACTGTTCAAAACAGTTCATTTCTGTAAAAACTATGTCGCAGATGTGTTTCAAGTGGTTTCACAACATAGAAGTTAAGACTCATTAAATTTCACTCAACTTCAGTTTTGCCCAATGCAACTCAATAGGGATTTCAAAAGTGAGTTTGAGATGTTGAAGTGCACTTTGAAAACAGTTGGGAAACCATCCAAACAGTTCTTAACCATAAGGGTACTGGGGATTCATCATTTAGAACTGCTTTTACCAGAGTATTTTGACTTTACACAGAGTTAGAGTTGAAGGTAACCTTATTTCACCATAACGCTTCAGGGCCTGAAAATCACTTTGTGTACACATGTGTGACGCCTTGTTTTCCACCAGGAAACTGTTCAAAACAGTTCATTTCTGTAAAAACTATGTCGCAGATGTGTTTCAAGTGGTTTCACAACATAGAAGTTAAGACTCATTGAGTTTAACTCAACTTCAGTTTTTGCCCAATGCAAGTTAATAGGATTTCAAAAGTGAGTTTGAGATGTTGAAGTGCACTTTGAAAAACAGTGGGAAACCATCCAAACAGTTCTTAACCATAAGGGTACTGGGGATTTCATCATTTAGAACTGCTTTTACCAGAGTATTTTGACTTTCCACAGAGTTAGAGTTGAAGGTAACCTTGATTTCACCATAACGCTTTCAGGGCCTGAAAATCACTTTGTGTACACATGTGTGACGCTTGTTTTCCACCAGGAAACTGTTCAAAACAGTTCATTTCTGTAAAAACTATGTCGCAGATGTGTTTCAAGTGGTTTCACAACATAGAAGTTAAGACTCATTGAGTTTCACTCAACTTCAGTTTTGCCCAATGCAAGTTAATGGGATTTCAAAAGTGAGTTTGAGATGTTGAAGTGCACTTTGAAAACAGTTGGGAAACCATCCAAACAGTTCTTAACCATAAGGGTACTGGGGATTTCATCATTTAGAACTGCTTTTACCAGAGTATTTTGACTTTACACAGAGTTAGAGTTGAAGGTAACCTTATTTCACCATAACGCTTCAGGGCCTGAAAATCACTTTGTGTACACATGTGTGACGCCTTGTTTTCCACCAGGAAACTGTTCAAAACAGTTCATTTCTGTCAAAAACTATGTCGCAGATGTGTTTCAAGTGGTTTCACAACATAGCAGTTAAGACTCATTGAGTTTAACTCAACTTCAGTTTTTGCCCAATGCAACTCAATAGGAATTTCAAAAGGTGAGTTTGAGATGTTGAAGTGCACTTTGAAAAACAGTTGGGAAACCATCCAAACAGTTCTTAACCATAAGGGTACTGGGGATTTCATCATTTAGAACTGCTTTTACCAGAGTATTTTGACTTTACACAGAGTTAGAGATGAAGGTAACCTTATTTCACCATAACGCTTCAGGGCCTGAAAATCACTTTGTGTACACATGTGTGACGCCTTGTTTTCCACCAGGAAACTGTTCAAAACAGTTCATTTCTGTAAAAACTATGTCGCAGATGTGTTTCAAGTGGTTTCACAACATAGAAGTTAAGACTCATTGAATTTCACTCAACTTCAGTTTTTGCCCAATGCAAGTTAATGGGGATTTCAAAAGGTGAGTTTGAGATGTTGAAGTGCACTTTGAAAAACAGTTGGGAAACCATCCAAACAGTTCTTAACCATAAGGGTACTGGGGATTTCATCATTTAGAACTGCTTTTACCAGAGTATTTTGACTTTCCACAGAGTTAGAGTTGAAGTTAACCTTATTTCACCATAACGCTGCTTCAGGGCCTGAAAATCACTTTGTGTACACATGTGTGACGCCTTGTTTTCCACCAGGAAACTGTTCAAAACAGTTCATTTCTGTAAAAACTATGTCGCAGATGTGTTTCAAGTGGTTTCACAACATAGAAGTTAAGACTCATTAAATTTAACTCAACTTCAGTTTTGCCCAATGCAACTCAATAGGATTTCAAAAGTGAGTTTGAGATGTTGAAGTGCACTTTGAAAAACAGTTGGGAAACCATCCAAACAGTTCTTAACCATAAGGGTACTGGGGATTTCATCATTTAGAACTGCTTTTACCAGAGTATTTTGACTTTCCACAGAGTTAGAGTTGAAGGTAACCTAAATTCACCATAACGCGCTTTCAGGGCCTGAAAATCACTTTGTGTACACATGTGTAACGGCTTGTTTTCCACCAGGAAACTGTTCAAAACAGTTCATTTCTGTAAAAACTATGTCGCAGATGTGTTTCAAGTGGTTTCACAACATAGAAGTTAAGACTCATTGAGTTTAACTCAACTTCAGTTTTTGCCCAATGCAAGTCAATGGGGATTTCAAAAGTGAGTTTGAGATGTTGAAGTGCACTTTGAAAACAGTTGGGAAACCATCCAAACAGTTCTTAACCATAAGGGTACTGGGGATTTCATCATTTAGAACTGCTTTTACCAGAGTATTTTGACTTTACACAGCGTTAGAGTTGAAGGTAACCTTATTTCACCATAACGCTGCTTCAGGGCCTGAAAATCACTTTGTGTACACATGTGTGACGCCTTGTTTTCCACCAGGAAACTGTTCAAAACAGTTCATTTCTGTAAAAACTATGTCGCAGATGTGTTTCAAGTGGTTTCACAACATAGAAGTTAAGACTCATTGAATTTAACTCAACTTCAGTTTTTGCCCAATGCAACTCAATAGGATTTCAAAAGTGAGTTTGAGATGTTGAATTGCACTTTGAAAAACAGTGGGGAAACCATCCAAACAGTTCTTAACCATAAGGGTACTGGGGATTTCATCATTTAGAACTGCTTTTACCAGAGTATTTTGACTTTACACAGAGTTAGAGTTGAAGGTAACCTTATTTCACCATAACGCTTCAGGGCCTGAAAATCACTTTGTGTACACATGTGTGACGCCTTGTTTTCCACCAGGAAACTGTTCAAAACAGTTCATTTCTGTAAAAACTATGTCGCAGATGTGTTTCAAGTGGTTTCACAACATAGAAGTTAAGACTCATTGAGTTTCACTCAACTTCAGTTTTTGCCCAATGCAAGTTAATGGGGATTTCAAAAGTGAGTTTGAGATGTTGAAGTGCACTTTGAAAAACAGTTGGGAAACCATCCAAACAGTTCTTAACCATAAGGGTACTGGGGATTTCATCATTTAGAACTGCTTTTTACCAGAGTATTTTGACTTTACACAGCGTTAGAGTTGAAGGTAACCTTATTTCACCATAACGCTTCAGGGCCTGAAATTCACTTTGTGTACACATGTGTGACGCCTTGTTTTCCACCAGGAAACTGTTCAAAACAGTTCATTTCTGTAAAAACTATGTCGCAGATGTGTTTCAAGTGGTTTCACAACATAGAAGTTAAGACTCATTAAATTTAACTCAACTTCAGTTTTGCCCAATGCAACTCAATAGGAATTTCAAAAGTGAGTTTGAGATGTTGAATTGCACTTTGAAAACAGTGGGGAAACCATCCAAACAGTTCTTAACCATAAGGGTACTGGGGATTTCATCATTTAGAACTGCTTTTACCAGAGTATTTTGACTTTACACAGAGTTAGAGTTGAAGGTAACCTTATTTCACCATAACGCTTCAGGGCCTGAAAATCACTTTGTGTACACATGTGTGACGGCTTGTTTTCCACCAGGAAACTGTTCAAAACAGTTCATTTCTGTAAAAACTATGTCGCAGATGTGTTTCAAGTGGTTTCACAACATAGAAGTTAAGACTCATTGAGTTTCACTCAACTTCAGTTTTTGCCCAATGCAAGTTAATGGGATTTCAAAAAGTGAGTTTGAGATGTTGAAGTGCACTTTGAAAACAGTTGGGAAACCATCCAAACAGTTCTTAACCATAAGGGTACTGGGGATTTCATCATTTAGAACTGCTTTTACCAGAGTATTTTGACTTTACACAGCGTTAGAGTTGAAGGTAACCTTATTTCACCATAACGCGCTTCAGGGCCTGAAAATCACTTTGTGTACACATGTGTGACGCCTTGTTTTCCACCAGGAAACTGTTCAAAACAGTTCATTTCTGTAAAAACTATGTCGCAGATGTGTTTCAAGTGGTTTCACAACATAGAAGTTAAGACTCATTAAATTTAACTCAACTTCAGTTTTTGCCCAATGCAACTCAATAGGAATTTCAAAAGTGAGTTTGAGATGTTGAATTGCACTTTGAAAACAGTGGGAAACCATCCAAACAGTTCTTAACCATAAGGGTACTGGGGATTTCATCATTTAGAACTGCTTTTACCAGAGTATTTTGACTTTACACAGAGTTAGAGTTGAAGGTAACCTGATTTCACCATAACGCTTCAGGGCCTGAAAATCACTTTGTGTACACATGTGTGACGCTTGTTTTCCACCAGGAAACTGTTCAAAACAGTTCATTTCTGTAAAAACTATGTCGCAGATGTGTTTCAAGTGGTTTCACAACATAGAAGTTAAGACTCATTGAGTTTCACTCAACTTCAGTTTTTGTCCAATGCAAGTTAATGGGGATTTCAAAAGGTGAGTTTAAGATGTGAAGTGCACTTTGAAAAACAGTTGGGAAACCATCCAAACAGTTCTTAACCATAAGGGTACTGGGGATTTCATCATTTAGAACTGCTTTTACCAGAGTATTTTGACTTTACACAGCGTTAGAGTTGAAGGTAACCTTATTTCACCATAACGCTTCAGGGCCTGAAAATAACTTTGTGTACACATGTGTGACGCCTTGTTTTCCACCAGGAAACTGTTCAAAACAGTTCATTTCTGTAAAAACTATGTCGCAGATGTGTTTCAAGTGGTTTCACAACATAGAAGTTAAGACTCATTAAATTTCACTCAACTTCAGTTTTTGCCCAATGCAACTCAATAGGAATTTCAAAAGTGAGTTTGAGATGTTGAATTGCACTTTGAAAACAGTTGGGAAACCATCCAAACAGTTCTTAACCATAAGGGTACTGGGGATTTCATCATTTAGAACTGCTTTTACCAGAGTATTTTGACTTTCCACAGAGTTAGAGTTGAAGGTAACCTTGATTTCACCATAACGCTTCAGGGCCTGAAAATCACTTTGTGTACACATGTGTGACGCTTGTTTTCCACCAGGAAACTGTTCAAAACAGTTCATTTCTGTAAAAAACTATGTCGCAGATGTGTTTCAAGTGGTTTCACAACATAGAAGTTAAGACTCATTGAGTTTCACTCAACTTCAGTTTTGTCCATTGCAAGTTAATGGGGATTTCAAAAGTGAGTTTAAGATGTGAAGTGCACTTTGAAAACAGTTGGGAAACCATCCAAACAGTTCTTAACCATAAGGGTACTGGGGATTTCATCATTTAGAACTGCTTTTACCAGAGTATTTTGACTTTACACAGAGTTAGAGTTGAAGGTAACCTTATTTCACCATAACGCTTTCAGGGCCTGAAAATTCACTTTGTGTACACATGTGTGACGCCTTGTTTTCCACCAGGAAACTGTTCAAAACAGTTCATTTCTGTAAAAACTATGTCGCAGATGTGTTTCAAGTGGTTTCACAACATAGAAGTTAAGACTCATTAAATTTAACTCAACTTCAGTTTTTGCCCAATGCAACTCAATAGGATTTCAAAAGTGAGTTTGAGATGTTGAAGTGCACTTTGAAAACAGTGGGAAACCATCCAAACAGTTCTTAACCATAAGGGTACTGGGGATTTCATCATTTAGAACTGCTTTTACCAGAGTATTTTGACTTTCCACAGAGTTAGAGTTGAAGGTAACCTTATTTCACCATAACGCGCTTCAGGGCCTGAAAATCACTTTGTGTACACATGTGTGACGCCTTGTTTTCCACCAGGAAACTGTTCAAAACAGTTCATTTCTGTAAAAACTATGTCGCAGATGTGTTTCAAGTGGTTTCACAACATAGAAGTTAAGACTCATTAAGTTTCACTCAACTTCAGTTTTTGCCCAATGCAACTTAATAGGATTTCAAAAGTGAGTTTGAGATGTTGAAGTGCACTTTGAAAAACAGTTGGGAAACCATCCAAACAGTTCTTAACCATAAGGGTACTGGGGATTTCATCATTTAGAACTGCTTTTACCAGAGTATTTTGACTTTACACAGAGTTAGAGTTGAAGGTAACCTTATTTCACCATAACGCTTCAGGGCCTGAAAATCACTTTGTGTACACATGTGTGACGCCTTGTTTTCCACCAGGAAACTGTTCAAAACAGTTCATTTCTGTAAAAACTATGTCGCAGATGTGTTTCAAGTGGTTTCACAACATAGAAGTTAAGACTCATTGAGTTTCACTCAACTTCAGTTTTGCCCAATGCAAGTCAATGGGATTTCAAAAAGTGAGTTTGAGATGTTGAAGTGCACTTTGAAAACAGTTGGGAAACCATCCAAACAGTTCTTAACCATAAGGGTACTGGGGATTTCATCATTTAGAACTGCTTTTACCAGAGTATTTTGACTTTACACAGCGTTAGAGTTGAAGGTAACCTTATTTCACCATAACGCGCTTCAGGGCCTGAAAATCACTTTGTGTACACATGTGTGACGCCTTGTTTTCCACCAGGAAACTGTTCAAAACAGTTCATTTCTGTAAAAACTATGTCGCAGATGTGTTTCAAGTGGTTTCACAACATAGAAGTTAAGACTCATTGAGTTTCACTCAACTTCAGTTTTGCCCAATGCAACTCAATAGGGATTTCAAAAGTGAGTTTGAGATGTTGAAGTGCACTTTGAAAACAGTTGGGAAACCATCCAAACAGTTCTTAACCATAAGGGTACTGGGGATTTCATCATTTAGAACTGCTTTTACCAGAGTATTTTGACTTTACACAGAGTTAGAGTTGAAGGTAACCTATTTCACCATAACGCGCTTCAGGGCCTGAAAATAACTTTGTGTACACATGTGTGACGCCTTGTTTTCCACCAGGAAACTGTTCAAAACAGTTCATTTCTGTAAAAACTATGTCGCAGATGTGTTTCAAGTGGTTTCACAACATAGAAGTTAAGACTCATTGAGTTTCACTCAACTTCAGTTTTTGTCCATTGCAAGTTAATGGGGATTTCAAAAGTGAGTTTAAGATGTTGAAGTGCACTTTGAAAACAGTTGGGAAACCATCCAAACAGTTCTTAACCATAAGGGTACTGGGGATTTCATCATTTAGAACTGCTTTTACCAGAGTATTTTGACTTTACACAGCTTTAGAGTTGAAGGTAACCTTATTTCACCATAACGCTGCTTCAGGGCCTGAAAATAACTTTGTGTACACATGTGTGACGCCTTGTTTTCCACCAGGAAACTGTTCAAAACAGTTCATTTCTGTAAAAACTATGTCGCAGATGTGTTTCAAGTGGTTTCACAACATAGAAGTTAAGACTCATTAAATTTAACTCAACTTCAGTTTTTGCCCAATGCAACTCAATAGGAATTTCAAAAGTGAGTTTGAGATGTTGAATTGCACTTTGAAAACAGTTGGGAAACCATCCAAACAGTTCTTAACCATAAGGGTACTGGGGATTTCATCATTTAGAACTGCTTTTACCAGAGTATTTTGACTTTACACAGAGCTAGAGTTGAAGGTAACCTTATTTCACCATAAACGCTTCAGGGCCTGAAAATCACTTTGTGTACACATGTGTGACGCCTTGTTTTCCACCAGGAAACTGTTCAAAACAGTTCATTTCTGTAAAAACTATGTCGCAGATGTGTTTCAAGTGGTTTCACAACATAGAAGTTAAGACTCATTGAATTTCACTCAACTTCAGTTTTGCCCAATGCAAGTCAATGAGGATTTCAAAAGGTGAGTTTGAGATGTTGAATTGCACTTTGAAAAACAGTTGGGAAACCATCCAAACAGTTCTTAACCATAAGGGTACTGGGGATTTCATCATTTAGAACTGCTTTTACCAGAGTATTTTGACTTTACACAGCGTTAGAGTTGAAGGTAACCTGATTTCACCATAACGCTTCAGGGCCTGAAAATAACTTTGTGTACACATGTGTGACGCCTTGTTTTCCACCAGGAAACTGTTCAAAACAGTTCATTTCTGTAAAAACTATGTCGCAGATGTGTTTCAAGTGGTTTCACAACATAGAAGTTAAGACTCATTGAATTTCACTCAACTTCAGTTTTTGCCCAATGCAACTAAATAGGATTTCAAAAGTGAGTTTGAGATGTTGAAGTGCACTTTGAAAACAGTTGGGAAACCATCCAAACAGTTCTTAACCATAAGGGTACTGGGGATTTCATCATTTAGAACTGTTTTACCAGAGTATTTTGACTTTACACAGCGTTAGAGTTGAAGGTAACCTTATTTCACCATAACGCGCTTCAGGGCCTGAAATTCACTTTGTGTACACATGTGTGACGCCTTGTTTTCCACCAGGAAACTGTTCAAAACAGTTCATTTCTGTAAAAACTATGTCGCAGATGTGTTTCAAGTGGTTTCACAACATAGAAGTTAAGACTCATTGAGTTTCACTCAACTTCAGTTTTGTCCAATGCAACTCAATGGGGATTTCAAAAGTGAGTTTGAGATGTGAAGTGCACTTTGAAAACAGTTGGGAAACCATCCAAACAGTTCTTAACCATAAGGGTACTGGGGATTTCATCATTTAGAACTGCTTTTACCAGAGTATTTTGACTTTACACAGAGTTAGAGTTGAAGGTAACCTTATTTCACCATAACGCGCTTCAGGGCCTGAAAATCACTTTGTGTACACATGTGTGACGCCTTGTTTTCCACCAGGAAACTGTTCAAAACAGTTCATTTCTGTAAAAACTATGTCGCAGATGTGTTTCAAGTGGTTTCACAACATAGAAGTTAAGACTCATTGAGTTTCACTCAACTTCAGTTTTGCCCAATGCAACTCAATAGGAATTTCAAAAGTGAGTTTGAGATGTTGAATTGCACTTTGAAAAACAGTTGGGAAACCATCGAAACAGTTCTTAACCATAAGGGTACTGGGGATTTCATCATTTAAAACTGCTTTTACCAGAGTATTTTGACTTTACACAGAGTTAGAGTTGAAGGTAACCTTATTTCACCATAACGCGCTTCAGGGCCTGAAAATCACTTTGTGTACACATGTGTGACGCCTTGTTTTCCACCAGGAAACTGTTCAAAACAGTTCATTTCTGTAAAAACTATGTCGCAGATGTGTTTCAAGTGGTTTCACAACATAGAAGTTAAGACTCATTGAGTTTCACTCAACTTCAGTTTTGCCCAATGCAAGTTAATAGGGATTTCAAAAGTGAGTTTGAGATGTTGAAGTGCACTTTGAAAAACAGTTGGGAAACCATCCAAACAGTTCTTAACCATAAGGGTACTGGGGATTTCATCATTTAGAACTGCTTTTACCAGAGTATTTTGACTTTACACAGCGTTAGAGTTGAAGGTAACCTTATTTCACCATAACGCGCTTCAGGGCCTGAAATTCACTTTGTGTACACATGTGTGACGCTTGTTTTCCACCAGGAAACTGTTCAAAACAGTTCATTTCTGTAAAAAACTATGTCGCAGATGTGTTTCAAGTGGTTTCACAACATAGAAGTTAAGACTCATTGAGTTTCACTCAACTTCAGTTTTTGTCCAATGCAACTCAATGGGGATTTCAAAAGGTGAGTTTGAGATGTTGAATTGCACTTTGAAAACAGTGGGGAAACCATCCAAACAGTTCTTAACCATAAGGGTACTGGGGATTTCATCATTTAGAACTGCTTTTACCAGAGTATTTTGACTTTACACAGCGTTAGAGTTGAAGGTAACCTTATTTCACCATAACGCGCTTCAGGGCCTGAAAATCACTTTGTGTACACATGTGTGACGCCTTGTTTTCCACCAGGAAACTGTTCAAAACAGTTCATTTCTGTCAAAAAACTATGTCGCAGATGTGTTTCAAGTGGTTTCACAACATAGCAGTTAAGACTCATTGAGTTTCACTCAACTTCAGTTTTTGCCCAATGCAAGTCAATGGGGATTTCAAAAGGTGAGTTTGAGATGTTGAAGTGCACTTTGAAAAACAGTTGGGAAACCATCCAAACAGTTCTTAACCATAAGGGTACTGGGGATTTCATCATTTAGAACTGCTTTTACCAGAGTATTTTGACTTTACACAGCGTTAGAGTTGAAGGTAACCTTATTTCACCATAACGCGCTTCAGGGCCTGAAAATCACTTTGTGTACACATGTGTGACGCCTTGTTTTCCACCAGGAAACTGTTCAAAACAGTTCATTTCTGTAAAAACTATGTCGCAGATGTGTTTCAAGTGGTTTCACAACATAGAAGTTAAGACTCATTGAGTTTCACTCAACTTCAGTTTTTGTCCAATGCAAGTTAATAGGATTTCAAAAGTGAGTTTGAGATGTTGAATTGCACTTTGAAAAACAGTTGGGAAACCATCCAAACAGTTCTTAACCATAAGGGTACTGGGGATTTCATCATTTAGAACTGCTTTTACCAGAGTATTTTGACTTTACACAGCGTTAGAGTTGAAGGTAACCTTATTTCACCATAACGCTTCAGGGCCTGAAAATCACTTTGTGTACACATGTGTGACGCCTTGTTTTCCACCAGGAAACTGTTCAAAACAGTTCATTTCTGTAAAAACTATGTCGCAGATGTGTTTCAAGTGGTTTCACAACATAGAAGTTAAGACTCATTAAATTTAACTCAACTTCAGTTTTGCCCAATGCAACTCAATAGGAATTTCAAAAGTGAGTTTGAGATGTTGAATTGCACTTTGAAAACAGTTGGGAAACCATCCAAACAGTTCTTAACCATAAGGGTACTGGGGATTTCATCATTTAGAACTGCTTTTACCAGAGTATTTTGACTTTACACAGAGTTAGAGTTGAAGGTAACCTTATTTCACCATAACGCTTCAGGGCCTGAAAATCACTTTGTGTACACATGTGTGACGCCTTGTTTTCCACCAGGAAACTGTTCAAAACAGTTCATTTCTGTAAAAACTATGTCGCAGATGTGTTTCAAGTGGTTTCACAACATAGAAGTTAAGACTCATTGAGTTTCACTCAACTTCAGTTTTGCCCAATGCAAGTTAATGGGGATTTCAAAAGGTGAGTTTGAGATGTTGAAGTGCACTTTGAAAACAGTTGGGAAACCATCCAAACAGTTCTTAACCATAAGGGTACTGGGGATTTCATCATTTAGAACTGCTTTTACCAGAGTATTTTGACTTTACACAGCGTTAGAGTTGAAGGTAACCTTATTTCACCATAACGCGCTTCAGGGCCTGAAAATCACTTTGTGTACACATGTGTGACGCCTTGTTTTCCACCAGGAAACTGTTCAAAACAGTTCATTTCTGTAAAAACTATGTCGCAGATGTGTTTCAAGTGGTTTCACAACATAGAAGTTAAGACTCATTGAGTTTCACTCAACTTCAGTTTTTGCCCAATGCAAGTCAATAGGATTTCAAAAGTGAGTTTGAGATGTTGAAGTGCACTTTGAAAACAGTTGGGAAACCATCCAAACAGTTCTTAACCATAAGGGTACTGGGGATTTTATCATTTAGAACTGCTTTTACCAGAGTATTTTGACTTTACACAGAGCTAGAGATGAAGGTAACCTTATTTCACCATAACGCTGCTTCAGGGCCTGAAAATCACTTTGTGTACACATGTGTGACGGCTTGTTTTCCACCAGGAAACTGTTCAAAACAGTTCATTTCTGTAAAAACTATGTCGCAGATGTGTTTCAAGTGGTTTCACAACATAGAAGTTAAGACTCATTGAGTTTCACTCAACTTCAGTTTTTGCCCAATGCAAGTCAATGGGATTTCAAAAGGTGAGTTTAAGATGTGAAGTGCACTTTGAAAAACAGTTGGGAAACCATCCAAACAGTTCTTAACCATAAGGGTACTGGGGATTTCATCATTTAGAACTGCTTTTACCAGAGTACTTTGACTTTACACAGCTGCTAGAGTTGAAGGTAACCTTATTTCACCATAACGCTTCAGGGCCTGAAAATCACTTTGTGTACACATGTGTGACGCCTTGTTTTCCACCAGGAAACTGTTCAAAACAGTTCATTTCTGTAAAAACTATGTCGCAGATGTGTTTCAAGTGGTTTCACAACATAGAAGTTAAGACTCATTAAATTTAACTCAACTTCAGTTTTGCCCAATGCAACTCAATAGGAATTTCAAAAGTGAGTTTGAGATGTTGAATTGCACTTTGAAAACAGTGGGGAAACCATCCAAACAGTTCTTAACCATAAGGGTACTGGGGATTTCATCATTTAGAACTGCTTTTACCAGAGTATTTTGACTTTACACAGAGTTAGAGTTGAAGGTAAACTTATTTCACCATAACGCTTTTCAGGGCCTGAAAATCACTTTGTGTACACATGTGTGACGCTTGTTTTCCACCAGGAAACTGCTCAAAACAGTTCATTTCTGTCAAAAACTATGTCGCAGATGTGTTTCAAGTGGTTTCACAACATAGAAGTTAAGACTCATTGAGTTTCACTCAACTTCAGTTTTTGTCCATTGCAAGTTAATGGGGATTTCAAAAGTGAGTATGAGATGTTGAAGTGCACTTTGAAAAACAGTTGGGAAACCATCCAAACAGTTCTTAACCATAAGGGTACTGGGGATTTCATCATTTAGAACTGCTTTTACCAGAGTATTTTGACTTTACACAGCTGCTAGAGTTGAAGGTAACCTTATTTCACCATAACGCTTTCAGGGCCTGAAATTCACTTTGTGTACACATGTGTGACGCCTTGTTTTCCACCAGGAAACTGTTCAAAACAGTTCATTTCTGTAAAAACTATGTCGCAGATGTGTTTCAAGTGGTTTCACAACATAGAAGTTAAGACTCATTAAATTTCACTCAACTTCAGTTTTGCCCAATGCAACTCAATAGGAATTTCAAAAAGTGAGTTTGAGATGTTGAAGTGCACTTTGAAAAACAGTTGGGAAACCATCCAAACAGTTCTTAACCATAAGGGTACTGGGGATTTCATCATTTAGAACTGCTTTTACCAGAGTATTTTGACTTTACACAGTTAGAGTTGAAGGTAACCTTATTTCACCATAAACGCTTCAGGGCCTGAAAATCACTTTGTGTACACATGTGTGACGCCTTGTTTTCCACCAGGAAACTGTTCAAAACAGTTCATTTCTGTAAAAACTATGTCGCAGATGTGTTTCAAGTGGTTTCACAACATAGAAGTTAAGACTCATTGAGTTTCACTCAACTTCAGTTTTGTCCATTGCAAGTTAATGGGGATTTCAAAAGGTGAGTTTAAGATGTGAAGTGCACTTTGAAAAACAGTTGGGAAACCATCCAAACAGTTCTTAACCATAAGGGTACTGGGGATTTCATCATTTAGAACTGCTTTTACCAGAGTATTTTGACTTTACACAGTGAGAGTTGAAGGTAACCTTATTTCACCATAACGCTTCAGGGCCTGAAAATAACTTTGTGTACACATGTGTGACGCCTTGTTTTCCACCAGGAAACTGTTCAAAACAGTTCATTTCTGTAAAAAACTATGTCGCAGATGTGTTTCAAGTGGTTTCACAACATAGAAGTTAAGACTCATTGAGTTTCACTCAACTTCAGTTTTGCCCAATGCAAGTCAATAGGGATTTCAAAAGTGAGTTTGAGATGTTGAAGTGCACTTTGAAAACAGTTGGGAAACCATCCAAACAGTTCTTAACCATAAGGGTACTGGGGATTTCATCATTTAGAACTGCTTTTACCAGAGTATTTTGACTTTACACAGCGTTAGAGTTGAAGGTAACCTTATTTCACCATAACGCGCTTCAGGGCCTGAAAATCACTTTGTGTACACATGTGTGACGCCTTGTTTTCCACCAGGAAACTGTTCAAAACAGTTCATTTCTGTAAAAAACTATGTCGCAGATGTGTTTCAAGTGGTTTCACAACATAGAAGTTAAGACTCATTGAGTTTAACTCAACTTCAGTTTTTGCCCAATGCAACTTAATAGGGATTTCAAAAAGTGAGTATGAGATGTTGAAGTGCACTTTGAAAAACAGTTGGGAAACCATCCAAACAGTTCTTAACCATAAGGGTACTGGGGATTTCATCATTTAGAACTGCTTTTACCAGAGTATTTTGACTTTACACAGAGTTAGAGTTGAAGGTAACCTTATTTCACCATAACGCGCTTCAGGGCCTGAAAATCACTTTGTGTACACATGTGTAACGACTTGTTTTCCACCAGGAAACTGCTCAAAACAGTTCATTTCTGTAAAAAACTATGTCGCAGATGTGTTTCAAGTGGTTTCACAACATAGAAGTTAAGACTCATTGAGTTTCACTCAACTTCAGTTTTTGTCCATTGCAAGTTAATAGGATTTCAAAAGTGAGTTTAAGATGTTGAAGTGCACTTTGAAAACAGTTGGGAAACCATCCAAACAGTTCTTAACCATAAGGGTACTGGGGATTTCATCATTTAGAACTGCTTTTACCAGAGTATTTTGACTTTACACAGCGTTAGAGTTGAAGGTAACCTTATTTCACCATAACGCGCTTCAGGGCCTGAAATTCACTTTGTGTACACATGTGTGACGCCTTGTTTTCCACCAGGAAACTGTTCAAAACAGTTCATTTCTGTAAAAACTATGTCGCAGATGTGTTTCAAGTGGTTTCACAACATAGAAGTTAAGACTCATTAAATTTAACTCAACTTCAGTTTTTGCCCAATGCAACTTAATGGAATTTCAAAAGGTGAGTTTGAGATGTTGAATTGCACTTTGAAAAACAGTTGGGAAACCATCGAAACAGTTCTTAACCATAAGGGTACTGGGGATTTCATCATTTAGAACTGCTTTTACCAGAGTATTTTGACTTTACACAGCGTTAGAGTTGAAGGTAACCTTATTTCACCATAACGCGCTTCAGGGCCTGAAATTCACTTTGTGTACACATGTGTGACGCCTTGTTTTCCACCAGGAAACTGTTCAAAACAGTTCATTTCTGTAAAAACTATGTCGCAGATGTGTTTCAAGTGGTTTCACAACATAGAAGTTAAGACTCATTAAATTTAACTCAACTTCAGTTTTTGCCCAATGCAACTCAATAGGAATTTCAAAAGTGAGTTTGAGATGTTGAATTGCACTTTGAAAACAGTGGGGAAACCATCCAAACAGTTCTTAACCATAAGGGTACTGGGGATTTCATCATTTAGAACTGCTTTTACCAGAGTATTTTGACTTTCCACAGAGTTAGAGTTGAAGGTAACCTGAAATCACCATAACGCTGCTTCAAGGCCTGAAAATCACTTTGTGTACACATGTGTGACGGCTTGTTTTCCACCAGGAAACTGTTCAAAACAGTTCATTTCTGTAAAAACTATGTCGCAGATGTGTTTCAAGTGGTTTCACAACATAGAAGTTAAGACTCATTGAGTTTCACTCAACTTCAGTTTTTGTCCATTGCAAGTTAATGGGGATTTCAAAAAGTGAGTTTGAGATGTTGAAGTGCACTTTGAAAACAGTTGGGAAACCATCCAAACAGTTCTTAACCATAAGGGTACTGGGGATTTCATCATTTAGAACTGCTTTTACCAGAGTATTTTGACTTTACACAGTGTTAGAGTTGAAGGTAACCTTATTTCACCATAACGCGCTTTCAGGGCCTGAAATTCACTTTGTGTACACATGTGTGACGCCTTGTTTTCCACCAGGAAACTGTTCAAAACAGTTCATTTCTGTAAAAACTATGTCGCAGATGTGTTTCAAGTGGTTTCACAACATAGAAGTTAAGACTCATTAAATTTAACTCAACTTCAGTTTTTGCCCAATGCAACTCAATAGGAATTTCAAAAGGTGAGTTTGAGATGTTGAATTGCACTTTGAAAACAGTGGGAAACCATCCAAACAGTTCTTAACCATAAGGGTACTGGGGATTTCATCATTTAGAACTGCTTTTACCAGAGTATTTTGACTTTACACAGAGTTAGAGTTGAAGGTAACCTTATTTCACCATAACGCGCTTCAGGGCCTGAAAATAACTTTGTGTACACATGTGTGACGCCTTGTTTTCCACCAGGAAACTGTTCAAAACAGTTCATTTCTGTAAAAAACTATGTCGCAGATGTGTTTCAAGTGGTTTCACAACATAGAAGTTAAGACTCATTAAATTTAACTCAACTTCAGTTTTTGCCCAATGCAACTCAATAGGAATTTCAAAGGTGAGTTTGAGATGTTGAATTGCACTTTGAAAAACAGTTGGGAAACCATCCAAACAGTTCTTAACCATAAGGGTACTGGGGATTTCATCATTTAGAACTGCTTTTACCAGAGTATTTTGACTTTACACAGAGTTAGAGTTGAAGGTAACCTTATTTCACCATAACGCGCTTCAGGGCCTGAAAATCACTTTGTGTACACATGTGTGACGGCTTGTTTTCCACCAGGAAACTGTTCAAAACAGTTCATTTCTGTAAAGAACTATGTCGCAGATGTGTTTCAAGTGGTTTCACAACATAGAAGTTAAGACTCATTGAGTTTCACTCAACTTCAGTTTTGCCCATGCAAGTTAATGGGGATTTCAAAAGTGAGTTTGAGATGTTGAAGTGCACTTTGAAAACAGTTGGGAAACCATCCAAACAGTTCTTAACCATAAGGGTACTGGGGATTTCATCATTTAGAACTGCTTTTACCAGAGTATTTTGACTTTACACAGCGTTAGAGTTGAAGGTAACCTTATTTCACCATAACGCTTTCAGGGCCTGAAATTCTCTTTGTGTACACATGTGTGACGCCTTGTTTTCCACCAGGAAACTGTTCAAAACAGTTCATTTCTGTAAAAAACTATGTCGCAGATGTGTTTCAAGTGGTTTCACAACATAGAAGTTAAGACTCATTAAATTTAACTCAACTTCAGTTTTTGCCCAATGCAACTCAATAGGAATTTCAAAAGTGAGTTTGAGATGTTGAATTGCACTTTGAAAACAGTGGGAAACCATCCAAACAGTTCTTAACCATAAGGGTACTGGGATTTCATCATTTAGAACTGCTTTTACCAGAGTATTTTGACTTTCCACAGAGTTAGAGTTGAAGGTAACCTGATTTCACCATAACGCTGCTTCAGGGCCTGAAAATCACTTTGTGTACACATGTGTGACGCCTTGTTTTCCACCAGGAAACTGTTCAAAACAGTTCATTTCTGTAAAAAACTATGTCGCAGATGTGTTTCAAGTGGTTTCACAACATAGAAGTTAAGACTCATTGAGTTTCACTCAACTTCAGTTTTTGTCCATTGCAAGTTAATGGGGATTTCAAAAGGTGAGTTTAAGATGTGAAGTGCACTTTGAAAAACAGTTGGGAAACCATCCAAACAGTTCTTAACCATAAGGGTACTGGGAATTCATCATTTAGAACTGCTTTTACCAGAGTATTTTGACTTTACACAGCTGCTAGAGTTGAAGGTAACCTTATTTCACCATAACGCGCTTCAGGGCCTGAAATCACTTTGTGTACACATGTGTGACGCCTTGTTTTCCACCAGGAAACTGTTCAAAACAGTTCATTTCTGTAAAAACTATGTCGCAGATGTGTTTCAAGTGGTTTCACAACATAGAATTTAAGACTCATTAAATTTAACTCAACTTCAGTTTTTGCCCAATGCAACTCAATAGGAATTTCAAAAGTTGAGTTTGAGATGTTGAATTGCACTATGAGAAACAGTGGGGAAACCATCCAAACAGTTCTTAACCATAAGGGTACTGGGATTTCATCATTTAGAACTGCTTTTACCAGAGTATTTTGACTTTACACAGAGTTAGAGTTGAAGGTAACCTGAAATCACCATAACGCGCTTCAGGGCTGAAAATCACTTTGTGTACACATGTGTGACGCCTTGTTTTCCACCAGGAAACTGTTCAAAACAGTTTATTTCTGTAAAAAACTATGTCACAGATGTGTTTCAAGTGGTTTCACAACATAGAAGTTAAGACTCATTGAGTTTCACTCAACTTCAGTTTTTGTCCATTGCAAGTTAATGGGATTTCAAAAGGTGAGTTTAAGATGTGAAGTGCACTTTGAAAAACAGTTGGGAAACCATCCAAACAGTTCTTAACCATAAGGGTACTGGGGATTTCATCATTTAGAACTGCTTTTACCAGAGTATTTTGACTTTACACAGCTGCTAGAGTTGAAGGTAACCTTATTTCACCATAACGCTGCTTCAGGGCCTGAAAATCTCTTTGTGTACACATGTGTGACGCCTTGTTTTCCACCAGGAAACTGTTCAAAACAGTTCATTTCTGTAAAAAACTATGTCGCAGATGTGTTTCAAGTGGTTTCACAACATAGAAGTTTAGACTCATTAAATTTAACTCAACTTCAGTTTTTGCCCAATGCAACTCAATAGGAATTTCAAAAGTTGAGTTTGAGATGTTGAATTGCACTTGAAAACAGTGGGGAAACCATCCAAACAGTTCTTAACCATAAGGGTACTGGGGATTTCATCATTTAGAACTGCTTTTACCAGAGTATTTTGACTTTCCACAGAGTTAGAGTTGAAGGTAAACCTGAATTCACCATAACGCGCTTCAAGGCCTGAAAACTACTTTGTGCACACATGTGTGACGGCTTGTTTTCCACCAGGAAACTGTTCAAAACAGTTCATTTCTGTAAAAACTATGTCACAGATGTGTTTCAAGTGGTTTCACAACATAGAAGTTAAGACTCATTGAGTTTCACTCAACTTCAGTTTTTGTCCATTGCAAGTTAATGGGGATTTCAAAAAGTGAGTTTAAGATGTGAAGTGCACTTTGAAAACAGTTGGGAAACCATCCAAACAGTTCTTAACCATAAGGGTACTGGGGATTTTATCATTTAGAACTGTTTTACCAGAGTATTTTGACTTTACACAGCGCTAGAGTTGAAGGTAACCTTATTTCACCATAACGTTTCAGGGCCTGAAATTCACTTTGTGTACACATGTGTGACGCCTTGTTTTCCACCAGGAAACTGTTCAAAACAGTTCATTTCTGTAAAAAACTATGTCGCAGATGTGTTTCAAGTGGTTTCACAACATAGAAGTTAAGACTCATTAAAGTTTCACTCAACTTCAGTTTTTGTCCATTGCAAGTTAATGGGGATTTCAAAAAGTGAGTTTGAGATGTTGAAGTGCACTTTGAAAAACAGTTGGGAAACCATCCAAACAGTTCTTAACCATAAGGGTACTGGGGATTTCATCATTTAGAACTGCTTTTACCAGAGTATTTTGACTTTACACAGAGTTAGAGTTGAAGGTAACCTGAAATCACCATAACGCGTTTCAAGGGCTGAAAATCACTTTGTGTACACATGTGTGACGGCTTGTTTTCCACCAGGAAACTGTTCAAAACAGTTTATTTCTGTAAAAAACTATGTCGCAGAAGTGTTTCAAGTGGTTTCACAATATAGAAGTTAAGACTCATTGAGTTTCACTCAACTTCAGTTTTTGTCCAATGCAAGTTAATGGGGATTTCAAAAGTGAGTTTAAGATGTTGAAGTGCACTTTGAAAACAGTTGGGAAACCATCCAAACAGTTCTTAACCATAAGGGTACTGGGGATTTCATCATTTAGAACTGCTTTTACCAGAGTATTTTGACTTTCCACAGAGTTAGAGTTGAAGGTAACCTATTTCACCATAACGCTTCTTCAGGGCCTGAAAATCACTTTGTGTACACATGTGTGACGCCTTGTTTTCCACCAGGAAACTGTTCAAAACAGTTCATTTCTGTAAAAAACTATGTCGCAGATGTGTTTCAAGTGGTTTCACAACATAGAAGTTAAGACTCATTAAATTTAACTCAACTTCAGTTTTTGCCCAATGCAACTCAATAGGAATTTCAAAAGTGAGTTTGAGATGTTGAATTGCACTTTGAAAAACAGTGGGGAAACCATCCAAACAGTTCTTAACCATAAGGGTACTGGGATTTCATCATTTAGAACTGCTTTTACCAGAGTATTTTGACTTTACACAGAGTTAGAGTTGAAGGTAACCCTATTTCACCATAATAACGCTTCAGGGCCTGAAATCACTTTGTGTACACATGTGTGACGCTTGTTTTCCAACAGGAAACTGTTCAAAACAGTTCATTTCTGTAAAAAACTATGTCGCAGATGTGTTTCAAGTGGTTTCACAACATAGAAGTTAAGACTCATTAAATTTAACTCAACTTCAGTTTTTGCCCAATGCAACTCAATAGGAATTTCAAAAGGTGAGTTTGCTGATGTTGAATTGCACTTGAAAAACAGTGGGGAAACCATCCAAACAGTTCTTAACCATAAGGGTACTGGGGATTTCATCATTTAGAACTGCTTTTACCAGAGTATTTTGACTTTACACAGCGTTAGAGTTGAAGGTAACCTTATTTCACCATAACGCTGCTTCAGGGCCTGAAAATACTTTGTGTACACATGTGTGACGCCTTGTTTTCCACCAGGAAACTGTCTCAAAAGTAGTTCATTTCTGTAAAAACTATGTCGCAGATGTGTTTCAAATGGTTCTACTAAAACATAGAAGTTAAGACTCATTAAATTTCACTCAACTTCAGTTTTGCCCAATGCAACTCAATAGGAATTTCAAAAGTTGAGTTTAGAGATGTTGAATTGCACTTTGAAAACAGTTGGGAAACCATCCAAACAGTTCTTAACCATAAGGGTACTGGGGATTTCTACTCATTTAGAACTGCTTTTACCAGAGTATATTTTGACTTTACACAGAGCATTAGAGTTGAAGGTAACCTTGAATTTCACCATAACGCTGCTTTCAAGGGCCTGAAAATCACTTTGTGTACATATGTGTGACGCCTTGTTTTCCACCAGGAAACTGTTCAAAAACAGTTCATTTCTGTAAAAACTATGTCACAGATGTGTGTTTCAAGTGGTTTCACAACATAGAAGTTAAGACTCATTGAGTTTCACTCAACTTCAGTTTTGTCCATTGCAAGTTAATGGGGATTTCAAAAGGTGAGTTTGAGATGTGAAGTGCACTTTTGAAAAACAGTTGGGAAACCATCCAAACAGTTCTTAACTATAATGGGTACTGGGATTTCATCATTTACCACTGCTTTACCAGAGTATGTTGACCTTACACAGCGTTAGAGTTGAAGGTAACCTTATATAACCATAATGCGATTCAGGGCCTGAAATTCACTTTGTGTACACATGTGTGACTCCTTGTTTTCCACCAGGAAACTGTTCAAAACAGTTCATTTCTGTAAAAACGGCACCGCAGATGTGTTTCAAGTGGTTTCACAACATAGAAGTTAAGACTCATTAAATTTAACTCAACTTCCAGTTTTTGCCCAATGCAAGTCAATAGGAATTTCAAAAGTGAGTTTAAGATGTTGAATTGCACTTTGAAAAACAGTTGGGAAACCATCCAAAACAGTTCTTAACCATAAGGGTACTGGGATTTCTACTCATTTAGAACTGCTTTCTACCAGAGTATTTTGATTCCTTTACACAGCAGTTAGAGTTGAAGGTAACCTTATTTCACCATAACGCCGCTTTCAGGGCCTGAAAATCACTGTGTGTACATGATGTGTGACGCCTTTGTTTTCCACCAGGAAACATTGTTCAAAACAGTTCATTTCTGTAAAAAACTATGTCGCAGATGTGTTTCAAGTGGTTTCACAACATAGAAGTTAAGACTCATTGAGAGTTTCACTCAACTTCAGTTTTGCTTCATCAATGCAACTCATTAGGATTTCAAAAGTGAGCTTAAGATGTGAAGTGCACTTTGAAAACAGTTGGGAAACCATCCAAACAGTTCTTAACCATATAGGTACTGGGGATTCTTATCATTTAGAACTGCTTTTACCAGAGTATTTTGACTTTCCCTCAGCGTTAGAGCTGAAAGGTAACCTGATTTCACCATAACGCTTCAAGGGCCTGAAAATCACTTTGTGTAAATATTGTGTGACGCCTTGTTTTCCACCATAGGATTGCCCGTTCAAAACAGTTCTATTTCTGTAAAAACTATGTCGCAGATGTGTTTCAAGTGGTTTCACAACATAGAAGTTAAGACTCATTAAATTTCCCCACTCCAACTTCAGTTTTGCCCAATGCAAGTTAATATAAATTTCAAAACGTGAGTTTGAGATGTTGAATTGCACTTTGAAAAACAGTGAGGAAACCATCCAAACAGTTCTTAACCATAATGGTACTGGGGATTTCATCATTTAGAACTGCTTTTACCAGAGTATTTTGACTTTTTCCAGAGAGCTAGAGTTGTAGGTAACCTGAATTCACCATAACGCTTCAGGGCCTGAAAATAACTTTGTAGTACACATGTGTGACCTTGTTTCACAGACTTTCAAACA
>NW_024380034.1:0-5783 GCF_016835505.1 Polypterus senegalus
TCAACCCACCCAGGAGTTCATGGCGCCTGCTCCTTCTACCTCAGGTCATCAGGATGTCAAGGAGCTACTTGTAAGCTGGACGCATGTGAAGAGGGCCGGTTGAGATTCTCACCCGTTTCCCCTCACAGGACTGGCCGGGATTCTGATTTAAGCACTGGAGGCGCGGGGAGTTTGAGAGGAATACAGCAAGAACATACTAAAGTGGGTGAAGCAGAAGCTGAACGGGCACAAAGGGGACGAGATAAGCGTGAAGATTCCGAGTGTGTCAGTGGCTCTATGAGACTCAGAATAAGAGATTAATCAGAGACGCCATTGGGAAGGATTTAAAGATGAACTTTAGTAAGAACGACTTTATCTCCTCTGGACTGTGCTGTGCTGGGCTCTGTCATCAGCTGCTGTGGAGAACTTGAGGAGCTTAACCTGTTTGAGACCGAGCTCACCCCAGAGTGCACCAGGAGACTGGTGCTGGGGCTCATCTGCTGCGGGCGTGTCATGTGAGTAATAAAACCTTCATGAGTTTAGTTTGATTGTTTGCTAACTGGCGTGCATGGTGGTGCAGGAATAGCGCTTTGCCTTTAAGTGAATAGGCCATGGTTCGTGTCCCAGGTTCTGCTTGTGTGAAGTTTTCATAATCTCCCAATGTCCACATGCATTTTCCCCCCATAGCCCAAAAGATACAAATTAGGTGGATTGGTAATGCTAAATTGTCCTAGTGTGGGTGAAATTCTGCCCAGGGTTTGTTCCTGCCTGCCCCATTTCATTGCTGGGATGCTCAATCTATCCTATGCCCCTGCCCTGGGTAAAAGGTTTTAGAAGATAGCTGATAGTTGTTTCTAAGCAGAATTTTATTTGAAATTGTAAACTCACTGGGTCAGCAACGTGTACCTCAGATACTACCATGCTAGCAATGAATCAAGACCAAACTACATAGAAGGGGAGATGATCCTCAGATCAAGATCAGTTCAAGTATTAAATAATCAGTGGATATCTTTGTTTTCATACACATGTCCCTGACATTACAAGCGAAAATACTCCCCTTAAAGAAACACAACATAATAAATATCTATAGAATATTAACAGTATAGTCATACTTTTACAAAATAAAAACACAGTCTATACTTAAAGAAACTGTTAAAAGTTGATAGACAGTCCGTGACACTGTGTCTGATAACTCAAGTACATCTCTAGTTGTGTAAAAAAGCAGCCTCAACACATCAACTTTGTGTTCTCCTCCAGCTTTTCAGTCAGCAGGGTGGTGGGATTTCTCCCCACTGTCCCCAGCATCCTCCAAGATTGTCCTGGACTGTCCCCAGACTGGGTATGAGATGGTCCTGGAAGGTGTTAATGAACAATCACCTTGGACGTTCCACCACCTGCTCTGCTGTGTTCTCTTTGGGCCAAACCCAAACAAGTCACTTGCCCCATAAGCTGAATCCTGGGCTCATGCTGGATGGTCACAGTTATTCTACCAGTCCTGGCGCTGCTCAACAGACTGAGATGAACCCGTAACATGCTGGAATCTCCCACTTAAGGATTGGGAGTTGGTGGCAGCGGGTTTTTCCATATCATAAGTATTTGTCCCGCCTTTCAAGAAGGAGACAGAAGGTACACTCATTTCCGTTGGCCAGCATGATGAATGGCTGTTCTTTCAGAAATCAGCATGTGGTCTCAGCGTCATCCATGAGCCACAAAAGGATCAGTAACTGGGCATGAAACTTGGCCTAGCCCAGCTTTCAACAGGCTGCAGCCTCTGTCATCTGCCACTGTGGCTGTGTGATCTGGTCGGCCAGCTGCTGTATTATCTCCAGAAGGTCTTTGTGTTTGCCAGTCTTACGGCAAAATCCTTTTCAACTTTCCAGCTGAGTGGGGCAAATGAGACCCAAAGAAAATTGGAGATATCAACTGGGCCACCCTGTTTCAGGCAAGTGTCCAAAATGAGCATGTGGTGGGCAATGAAACAGGCATCACAAGTGCATTCTTAGCCTCTGTGGGTTTGTCATGTAAGTTGAGTATCTGAAGCGGATCTGGGTCAGGAGGATCTGTCATGCAGATTTGAGACTCCATCTTCTGGGACCCCTTGCAAGAGGCAGGGTTCATCTGACAGTGGGGCGTGACCTCAATGGGGGCTTCTCAGGGCTATGAGGAGAAAGAGCCCAGCACTGTTAGTGCTGGTCCCTCTCTTGCCCCAGTGGGGCATTGCATACCTTGTCCGAGCCTGGAAGGTAATCCCTCAGCCACCCATCCATGGCTATATATCTGTCTCTCAGAATGCTGCAGAATTCACCAGCCCCATAACATATTTGAAGGTGGAAAATCCTCAACTGTTCTAATTGGTAAACTCAATTCACTTACTACAAACTTTACAGACAAAACATAATAATATATTGGCAATAATGAACATTACCCATAGCTCAATGCAAATGCTGAAAATCATCCCCAAATATTACTTGAAAACATGAAATTATCAAAATCAGTGTAAGTGAACAATGCTTTGGTGTGAAGTAGGGGCCCAGTATCCCCACTGCAAAATACAGGCCCGTTTGGGGGTTTAAGTTAAGAAGTGAACATTTTTAAATCCTTTGATATAAAACAGAATAACAAGGTAGTCTGGTTCAGGGGAATGCCACCTGTCTCAAGTCATGCTGGGTCTGCTGTGCGGGTTCAGAAATTAAACCTTTTAGTCATCTGCAGAGAAGGTTTTCATGGGAACCTCCTTGAGATCTTCAGAATTCTCAAAGGCTCTGATAAAAATTGAACCAGGAGAATTCACACATTTAAAAAAAATCATAAACTCTTCAAAAAAGGAATGCAAATTATGGAACTGCATTGAAGGGAAAGAAATCTAGAAGCAAGTTTTCATTCAAAGTTTGTAGGAATCTGAAAAGTAAAGACCAAAAACCACATGTATAAATGGTGTATACGCACAAACATTCCAACTCATTTTGAGATGTATAAGAACTAAACTTAGCATAAAGCCATCACATTTTCACAGCAGGGCACCCCTTGATACCCCAACTTCCATTTTGCAAACTGGCGGACCAGCGTCAAAGCAGTGCTACTGTTTCTGTAGTCTGCTTTTCTTTTTTTCATTCACATCTATGATGCAGTTGTAATCAAATACACTGAAATTAATTGCATATAATTTAATATTTAATTCACTCAGTTGTAATCATTCTGTAACAATATAATGGCGCACAGAATGGCTAAACTATTCAACTACCATGGCTACTTTTAGTCTTGTTAGTAGACATAGTAAATAGAAAATTAGAAATGAGAGCACATATTTATAGATCATGCTGAATGGATTCAAATTATATTTCGATTTCTCTGAGCTATCCTCTTGGGCTGAACTGGCCCCCAGCTTTACAAAGGCAGACTTTGAGGGTTGTGCTCTAACTGCTCCTTTGAAGTTCTGTCCACTCTCAGGTTTTACCCACAGGTGCTTTTAAACGTGAGCTTGCTGACCGATCAGGTATTTGATAAACATCACTGGAGTCACACCATGCCAGCTTATAGGATGGTATTATCCTTGTCATCCAGATAGAAAGGATTTCAACAAAAAAGAACAATTCACAGCAACATCTGGTTTTCCAAATGTAATTAAATTGTCAACTCCCGAACATTGCTATTAAAATGGCACTGGATAAGTTATATCAACTAGGGATGAATCAAAATGAATGAGCTGGCATTACATCATATATAGTTGGAGAACCTAAAAAAATGGGAGCTCTGCACAACCCTTTTTTCCAACTAGCATGGGAAAAAGGCAGCAGTGTTTTAACCTGAACCCTGTCCCAGTCATCAATACATAAGACACAAAGTTCCTCCGGATATCAAGAGTGGCATATGGCGTGCAATATGTAACATAGAGAATGGAAAAGGCAGGTGTCATCCCGCAGGGAAACCCCCTCGGTAAGTGACAGTTCTTTGATCGATGGAATCACCTCGATGACATTTTCCCGGGTACAGTTGGAATGATAAAGGAAATGGGTACCTGAACAATGAAAAATAAGTCAAAAATACCTAAACAATAATTATAATCGTAATAAACAAACAAAAACGGGGAACCCGGATTAAACAAAAAGGGCGCAGTTATCAGCAGGGAGGCGTGAATCCGTGGCGAAGCAGGAAGGGAATGTAGAGACTGGCGACGGATGGCCTTATAGGGCAGCAGCCAACAACGTGGGAGGAGGGATGGAGGGACCACGCCCCCCCCGGGCAACCAGCTGCAGGCTATGGGCGTTGTGAGCGGGCCCCGGCACAGACAGGCGGACAACATTTTTGCACCCAATACACTTTTATTTACACTATTTACAAGTTCGATAGTCACTTGCACTCACACAAACCCCAGTCCCGTTCCCCAAGTCCAGGCCACACAGTCCTTTCCTCTTTCCTCCTGGCCGCCTCCCGTCCTTCCTCAAGCTCCGTCCTCTGCCTCCTGACTTACCAATGACTGGAGGGGGCGGCCCCTTTATGGGGGCGGATGGGCTCCCGCTGCTTCCCGGCACTTGGGTGGGCCACACCCCCTGTGGCGGAGTGCCAGCTGCGCACCCGGAAGCCGCCGTGTCTCCCGTCGTCTTCCCCGCCTTCCGGTGTGGCGGAAGTGCGGGCTCCCCGGGGCAATTTGGCATGGGCGCCGCCTGGCCCGGGGGCCCGGGTCCCCAGGGGTGGGCTTAAGCCCCCTGCAAGGCCCCTGCATAACCAGGAGGACGCCCCACTCAGTCTGGAGGACACCCGCCTCCTCTGGTCCTCTAAGGGGTCGGCCAGGCTCCCGCCCGGCCGGACCACATGGGATAAACCCGGCATCGGGCGCCTGGCGTGACCACGGGGCCCCTACAGGGTGAGGCTTCCTCCCTCGGGCCCGTGGCTCCCAACGGGGAACGGGGCAGGCGCCCTCGGGTCTGGAGGCACAAGCCCCCCCTCACGCCTCCCTGGCTCCCAGCGGGCTCCAGCCCTGGCCGGGACCACAGCGTATATATGTACTGTGACAGATTAGGACTTTCTCGCCCTTAACCCTCAGACCACCCCGTCAGACCCGGTAAAGTCAATAATAATTGATTTATTATAATAATAATAATGTACAAGCACCCCCCCTCCCAAATACTCAATAAACAATACAATACAATAATCCCGTCCTCCAATCTCCCAGGCCAACACCCTGCCTCCCAACTCAGCTCGTCTGTCTGGGATCTCCACAGTCCTTTATAGTCCTCGGCCGGAAATGTTTCTGAGCCCTTAGTCCATGTGATTATCCAACACTTCCGGGTCAGGTAAAAACTTCTCTTTTTCTTCAGCCCGGAAATATATTATTTCTTCCGTTCCCGTTACTTGGAAATACTTCCGGGCTATCACGGAAAAATAAGTCCCTGCAGTGACTCCTGGCGGAACCCTTGGTATCCGGCAGGATTTCTGTATAATCCCCCTGTCCATATTTCCCTGCTGGCATTGGGCATCTCTGCGCAAGGAGGCACCATCTGGCAGTTTGGAGGTGTTGGCGGGATACGGCGGCCAATCCCACTACAGCAGTAAGTAGGATTCAGTTAAACGTTGGGAACCCGTGCCAAATTTCTTAAAGATGGGCCAATAAGTAAGACAGACCATTGAAAGTTCAATATGGGGCCGACAGTGGCATCATACCACCCCAAATAAATCGTACATCGGTTTCGGATTGCGCGGGAAGCCTACCCAAAATTTTGTGAAGATGGGCCATAAATAAAGAAGGTTCAACATGGGGGATTGGGCGTTGTGGACCCTTATGTTTAATCACGTGTAGAAAGCCCCAA
>NW_024380035.1:0-6010 GCF_016835505.1 Polypterus senegalus
AAATTTTTGGGCCCAAGGTGGATTAGTATTTAAAAAAAAGCATTCTTTTTATTGTAAAAATGTGATTGCTATGTATTGATTGTAATAAAATTAATAAAAAAAAAAAAAAACTTGTAGGGCATTAGTTAACAAAAAGGCCAAAAATGCTGTGACACTAAAACCAAAAGAGAAACCAAATGTTGAAATCAAAAACTGAAGTCGATACAAGAAAGGCAAAAGAAACACATACATCAAATTCTGGGCAATGAAGATCCAATGACAAACAACTGCCATGGCAACTGACAATAAGATAATGGCACCAATGTTGAAAGAGCAACAAAATCAGAGCACTTTTCAAATGTAAGACTGACACGTAAATAAAAATAATATGAAAAATAATGTATTGCTTTTTAAAAATAAGAAATTAGTTCAAAATGATCCACATAATCAGGATCTTCTGACTAATCACATGGTGATTCTCATCTGTAAACATAAAATAAGTTTCCCAGGATAATATTTAACTTCTACAAACTGAACATATTGCTTTTACATACAGTAGTTCTGTGTTGGTTGTGCATTCACTTCAGCACTCACACCAACTTCTGTTACAGGCTCATTTCAGGCTCTGGGGTTCAGCTTCAGAATCCCCTTTGGACAAGAGGGGTGCCATGGTAGAAGAGGATCCATTACATGGTGCAAAAGCTGAGCCAAGGCTGAGAGGAAGTGCAGAAATGAACTTGACTTTAAAGATTTTGGGTGAAGATCATGAGAAGTCTGATTAAGGATGATAGCATAGAGAGATGCGATCTGGAATAAGGTAGCAGCAGATCTCAAAAACCAGCATCCAAACAAACGTATCACAACCTCTACATGCTCAGATGATTAGATGGGAAGGCCAACTTGATCAATTACAATATCAAGAAAGCAAATTGGACTGCCAAACTCCTCCAATGGTGGAGAGAAGTCTTTGAAGAGTTGTACAATCACCACCCATGCCAGGGACCACCAGCAGTTCTACCCACACCAGGGACCACCAGCAGTTCCACCCCCATTAATCCCCTTTAAGTCCCAATGTTTGATGTTGAGGCTACAATCGAGAAATTGGAAGCAGCCACATGATCACTGAAGAATGGCTAAGCACCAGGACTGGACTAGGTCACTGTGGGAAGTGATCAGGAAGGGTGAGATTGCTTGCTCTGACGACTTCACTCACTCTTCCCATCCATCTGGCACACTGAATCATCGTGCCTATTCAGAAAAGTGTGACAACCGGAATGTAAGAACTATTGTGTCATCAGCCTGCTTCCATTGTCAGCAAGGTCTTCATGAAGATCGCCAGTCAGGACTGCAGAAACATCGAACAGACCAGTCGAGAAGAACAGGCAGGATTTAGACCCAGACAAGAATGCTGCAATCAAACTTTCACTATTTGTCAACTATGGGGAAAAATCTGATGTGGGCAAAAAACCACCATCATATGTATCGACTTCAAATCAAATTTGGATTGTGTTCACTGGCCTGCCCTGTGGAGATCATTCGAGATTGAACACATGCTTCTGAAAATCATCGCACTGTTCTAAACAGTGTACAATCATTGAACCAGACAGGTGCTTAACTGAAACTATCTGAGGAGTTCACCATTCACACTGGAGTCCTCCAAGAGGACGTAGCCTCTCCTCCCGATTTTCTACATCATAATCAACGCCATCAAGAGAAAAGCATTCCAGGACAGTCATGGAGTACAATATGATGAGGACCACTTGGACTAAACTCAGGTTTACTGATGATAGTGCCTTTTAGACAACGATGTAGAGGCCATGGATTCTCTACGATACTGCCTGCATCACCCAGTTGTAAAGCTTGAAAATCAATATGGACAAGACCAAGGTCCCGTCAAACAGACTGATTGCAGGACATTGTCTACCTGAAAGTTGTCCAGATTGAGCACTTGAGGACTTCAAATACATTCAAATACCTGGTACAGGAGAAGAAAGTAGATCCACAGTAGAGATCCACAGCAGAATCACACAACCGGTTGCAGCCGCCTCCTGGAAATGGTGCCTGTGGAAGAGAATCAACATTTCCATGAAGACCAAACTTGCCTCTTCTGGACAATGATCCTGCCAATCCTTCTTTATGGATGAGAAACATGGACCATTCTCAAACTAGATCTGAACAAATTCTAGGTTTCAAATGCAATCTGTGCAACAGATTATTGCAGTCTCAATTTGCAAATGGATTATGAACAAAACCATTCGGCAAGATGTCAACAGCAACCAACAACGAACAAATCCAGCAGCTGTAAGGCGAGTTAGTTTTGTCATGTGTTCAGAGACCCACCTACTGGAGGATACAATGGGCTGCATACAAGAAAACATGGACCAAACAAGTAGAGGATGATCTGAAGATGAAGTAATTGAACCTGAACCAGGCCAGAACCATCGCCATGACCAAAGCATCACAAAGTGAATCTGAAATGCTGCAACACCAATAGCAGCTACTAGTTGCATAGTTCTGCCTCTTTCAGCTGTCAGCTACAGATCAGAGAGAGAGAGAAAAAAATGTTCATTTGATAGTTGGTGTCTAAGTTAGTCCATCAAGGCTTGCCAATGTAAATTAGGGTCACTTTTCTTATTGACCAAGCCAAGTTCAAGGGTCTAGAGGCTGAAATGTGCTATTGCACAAGAGCATTAGTTCATTTTGGATGATCCTGTCTATAAGAGCCAATCTTAGAAAGTTAAAGTTTTGAGTTAAACTCATATTAATGTTTGCTTAATCTGAATAGAACATAAATTTGTTTCATAGTCATAACTTCTGGTATAGTCTTTTCCCCTATAAGTTAGCAAGAGATAGAACCTCTTACTGTAACTGAGAAACATTGTGATAATAAGCTCAGTTGTTGTTTAGAACAGGTCCCAGTAAAGAGGACTTGAAAGACCCATTGGGCAGAGGTGCGAAATCAACGCTCACTCGCCCAACATGGGTAAATTGACCCGGACAAGAGTGTTTCTGGTTTCATTAGTCTGCGATAATGCAATTTTCTGAGAAAAAGAATTATGTGCTATGTGCAGGATCCATTTATACCACTACTTTCAAATTTTAAACATTTGGGTAGCCTACGATCGAAAGGAAACAGTCTACTTAGGCATGTCTTCATGTCTCAGATTGGTCTTCAATATTATTTACAAAATGACAGCTGATTTTTCAAAGGGAAGCACTCTTCACGGTCTTACATAAGTATTTTACCCTACTATTTACACGCTTGGAGATGCGTCATTTTTTTCATGCGTACATTTACGATGTAATCTGGTGATTTTTCATTATAATCGATAACTATTTATATATTATTAATAAAATTCATTGTTTTTACATAAAAATAAGGTCATTTTACTTACAATGCAAATGTTTTCACCCACATAACAAAGCTTGTTAGGCGAGTTAATCTTTCCTGAAATTTAGAATTTCTCAGTAGGTGTGATAGCGTGGAGGAGTAAGAAATGTACGCGATAACATCAATTTTGATGATCTGTCTATAGATCGCTTTTTGATTAGAAAATTTTTCATATAAAACAAGTGGTTTCGCTGTCAGTTTATAAAAATAAAGAAGAAAGCATTCTAACGGTTTCCAAACGTTATAAAATATCTAAAAATCTTCACTTAGAATTTTTTTATTTTTTCCTGACAACATCGGCATAATATTTAGCCTACTTTTGGTAAATCAGTCCAGGAACCATGCCGCTCAGCTCAAGAAATGAACAGCATTCAGCCCATGCTGTCTGAGATGGTAAAGATTCTTAGGGAGAAGATGTCGAAGGCAAAAGCTGACTAACATGGCAGAAAAATGAATCGACAGTGTTCTGTTGTGTAACTTTAATATGTGAAACAGAACTAGTGTAGCTATAATGAATGCATTGTTTATTAGTGAGTTAAAATGAAAAGGGAATCTTTTATATAATGTTCTAAAGCAAGGTGGCAAAACACTACTCCCTGAAAGAACTTTTTTCAGTTTTAAAATGGAAGGCAGTTTTGGGTATCAATAAAGAGATCAGAAAAATAAACTATTTTTCACTTTTGTTATTTGTTTATGGGCAAATGAATTTAACTGGCGGACAAGTGGATGTTCTAAGTTTATTTGTCCGTGGACAAGTACAAAAAATTTGATTTTCACCCCGCCCATTTTAAGCTTAGAAATGGGATAAGCATACAGTTTTCTGACCGGTTTGAAATGGTTCAGAAATGTTAAATAAATGGTAACATTTGAGATATAACAAGATTAAGCCTAGAACTGAACTTTTCTTAACATTAATTTTTCCTTTATGCTATTTTATTTTTCTTTTTTGTGTGAACTGTTTTACCTTGAAACTTAATTAAACTTTAAAAACAAGATATTTTGTCTGTGGAATCATTTCATGCGCAGTGTATTTGTTGAACTCCCTTTTTGGTTGAAGCTGCAGAACTTTGGTAATTTTGGGAAAACGCAGCTACATTATCTTTTTAGGTTTGGAGGTGGGTGAGGTGGACATTAATGTTAAATATAATGTCACAGATTTCAACAGTCAGGCTGTGAAAGTCCCACATGCCATACAAAAGAAAAGAGTGCAATGCCATTTCTTCCTACAGTTCTAAAATGTTTACTGCATTGTGCTATACATTAAATAAACATAATTAACTTGACATTATAGTTGTTTCATTAAATGTTTTAAGCAAGCAATCAATTTTCTTGTGGTTTAACTATTTTGAATATTTTTTATTTAAGTATTTTGCTGACACCTTTTCTTCACTTAAATGAAAGTAACATATTAGTAATGGACCACTTTTAAGCACTTGGACATCAAAATCAAAGTTAATGAATGTGAATAATGCAGTGTGGGGTGCACGGTCGAGTGGTAGCGCTGCCTCGTGTTAGGAGACCCGGTTTGCTTCCCGGTCCTCCGCTGGGAGTTTGCATGTTCTCCCTGTTCGTGGGTTTCCTCCGGGCCCCGGTTCCCTCCCACAATCCAAAGACATGCAGGTTAGGTGGATTGGCGATTCTACATTGGCCCTAGTGTGTGCTTGGTGTGTGGTGTGTTTGTGTGTGTCCTGCGGTGGGTTGGCACCCTGCCCAGGATTGGTTCCCCTTGTGCCCTGTGTTGGCTGGGATTCCAGCAGACCCCCGTGACCCTATTCGATTCAGCGGTTAGAAAACGGATAGATGGATAATGGGAGTTTGGGAAAATGCCTGAAGTACCTGACTGGTCTACAGGGGCAACATGGAGTAAAAGAATTGGGACCTCTTAGGACACCACTTGGCAAAACCTTAAAATTTATTAAAAATTTCTCCTAAAAAAATTCTGTATGTTTGTTTTATTAAAATAAATTATTTTTACACACATTATTCAAAACACTTACCTTAATGTTTTAAGAATGGTTTTAATATGATTTAAAGGTTTTGTTAGTGAGCCACTTTTACAATGTCCACACTTGGTGATTGTGTAACAGTTCTAGAGACTGCATATGGATAGGCACCAAGAACACACAAACACACACACCAAGGATAATTTAGCATTGCAATCCACCTAACCTGTATGGCTTTGGAATGAGGGAGGAAATCAAAGCACCAGGAGGAAACCCATAAAGCACATGCAAACTCCACACAGAAGAGTACACTGAAAGAATACATTGAAACCAAATTATGGGTAATATTATTTTTATGTGATTAATACAAACAGCAGTCACATTTCTTCTTACATTTTAAAATGTTTTTTTGTGTGATCTTTATAAAAGTTATCTTTATTTCAGATTGTGCTGCTAGATACAACTAACAAAGGAAATGACAACTGCACAGAATCCAAGGAGCCAGAAGTTCATCTTAATGTGATGAGCTTGCAAGCAGTAATGCAGCATGATGTTGTTATATTACATATTGCACTTGCTACTGCAGAGCATCAGACTGTGGTACACATCTCTTATAGAATGTCCAACAGAAAAAAATTATAATAGAAATGAAACCGTTGGAATATGCAGTCTATGCATTAAATAAAATAAGGAAATT
>NW_024380036.1:0-15765 GCF_016835505.1 Polypterus senegalus
TGGTGCCCGCCCCCTGGGGCTGCCTGACAGAGGGTCCTAGGCATGACCTTGATGCCGGGGTCATGTAGCTGCAGTCTGGCAGGGTCTGGGCTGCCTGACCGGAGGCCGTGGCAGGGATGACTGGGTCTGGATAGAAACTTGCCTGGACATGCCTCAACTTGTCTTCGGAAGAGGGGCCAGGATCAAAGAGGGGCACCCATCAATCAATTCTGCTCTTGAAAGTTTCCTGGCCTGGGGCAAACAGGTGGGTGGGGCAGAATCAAAGAAGGGACAGACATCCTTCAAACGGATCTTAACCGTGTCCAGCGGAAAAACAGGATGGGTGGGAGCGGGTTCAAGGAAGGACCAGACATCCTGCAATCGGATCTTTGCAGTTTCCTGAGGAAAAAACAGGAAAGGGGTGGGGCGAGTTCAAAGAAAGGTCACTTAATGACATCAGAGGAAAAGGATGGGAATTCCAGTCATCCATCAAATTTGATTGACATTTAACAGTTGCTGCATGCATATAACTACTGGCAAGCAGGAAGGCTTTCGCTTCCTCTATGTCTTTCACTGGCCAAAGCAAAGACAATTGCTCCACTCCACCTTTTGCACTGTAGGACAGAGCTAAATGTCTTGCAAATTTCAGCACATCTGAGTGCCAAGATTAAAATCAACTCGGGAGCACGAAACTGCAGGCACACTGTGACTCGAACTCAGGATCTCCTGTTTAAAGAGAGGTGCTTAAGAGGCAATCGCTGAGTTTAGAGGGAGGTGGGGTCTTTACAGAAAGCACCGAGAAATATTTTCTTCTTGAATTTGATATGCTAGCACAGATAGCTACAGGAAGAATAATAGACTTAAGGTTTAAAGTCAAGGGTGGATTCGAACCCCACCGTGCATAGTACAAAGGAATAGTAGTCCATCACCTTAACCACCCGGCCAAATTGTCAAATGAAAAAATTGCTGAGACTTCTGGTCATTCCTCCTAAATTTAAATTCACTGGTCTGATAACGCATCATGCCACACTCTATATTTAAGTACGGACACTTCATCAAAACTCATATTGTCATCAATTGTTCTGTTTCATTGCTGCCTTGCTAAAGAGCAATCTGTTACACGTCACGACGGCAGGCAAGCAGGCAGGTTTCGGTTTCTATGTCTTTCACTTGCCAAAGTAAAGACAATTAAAGCTGAGAGCTGCGCTCCACCTCCGCCTTCTGCACTGAAACGGACAAAACTAACATTTCATACTCTTTCGAGTTGATTTTCATCTTGGCACTCGGATGTGTCTGGAAACTTTGCAAGGGACAAGTTCCGAAATGGTTAGGTGATGGATTGCTATTCCATTGTGCTATGTATGCTTGGGTTCGAATACCAACCTCGTCTTGACTTTAAACCTTAGAGTCAATTTTCCTTCCTGCAACTATTTGTGCCAGCAGATCAAATTCAAAAAGAAAATATTTCGACGCTGCTTTCTGTAAAAGACCCAACCTCCCTCTAAACTCAACGATTGCCTCTTAAAGCACCTGTCTTGTAAACAGGCGATCCTGAGTTCGAGTCTCGGCGGTGCCTGCAGTTTGTCATACTCTTTCGAGTTGATTTTCATCTTGGCACTCGGATGTGCCTGGAAACTTTGCAAGGAACATTTTAGCTTTGTCCGTTTCAGTGCAGAACGCGGAGGTGGTGCGCAGCTCTCAGGTTTTATTGTCTTTGCTTTGGCCAGTGAAAGACATAGAGGAAAGCGAAAGCCTGCCTACTTGTCTGCCGTCGTGACGTGTAACTGATTGCTCTGTAGCAAGGCAGCAATGAAACAGAACAATTGATGACCATATGAGTTTAGATTAAGTATCCGCTTAAAATAGTGCATGGCATGATGCGTTACCAGACCAGTGAATTTAAATTTAGGAGGAATAACCAGAAGGATCGGCTTTTTGCGCACGTGACAAGTTGGCCGAGTGGTTAAGGCGATGGATTGCTATTCCATTGTGCTATGCACGCTTGGGTTCGAATGCCAACCTTGTCTTGTCTTTAAACCTTAGAGTTTATTATCCTTCCTGCAGCTATCTGTGCCAGCAGATCAAATTCAAGAAGAAAATATTCCGAAGCTGCTTTCCGTTAAACACCCCACCTCCCTCTAAACACAACGATTTCCTCTTAAGGGACTTTCTCAGTCTGCGCAACACCTGATGCTCAAAGGCAGTATCTTTTCGGTACTTTAGAATCAAAAGACTGCCTTAAACATTCAGTTTACAGAGTGAAATGGAAGTTGACAAGGCAGGTTTTGATATGGGACGTGGCTTAGCTGGTTAAAGCACCTGTCTTGTAAACGGGAGATCTTGAGTTTGAATCTCAGCAGTGCCTTCTTCACTCTGTTTCCTTGGATTTCTTTTCTGCGGTACACGACGCTGAAACCGTGGCAAAGTGAACTTGAAATTAGACTGTGCACAAACCTTGCCCGTTTTACGTTTTCATCTATATTTTTGAAGTCCTTAATCGAATTCGACAAAAGAGAATGGAAAACCTCGATGATGAAAGGATTTTAAGGTGCATTTGAAGAAGATGACTGCTTTTGTCAGGTCCGCGTGTCCGCTCTGCTTTTCAGGGAATAGATGAACGTTTCTCTTCATCGAGGGCTTCCTTTGAGCATTGAATTCAAACAACATAAGGCAAACTTCCATCTTTCCAAAAGCCCTGATCGTGGAGGTGCACTTGCTGAAAATCGTTCACCTATCATTTTTTTTTTCTTTTGTTATTGAATTACCAAGAGGTGGACATTTGTTGCATGTTAACTGTCTTTAGGCGTATCAGGTGACAAAGCTAGAGTCTTTTTCTGACATCTGGCGCCGTGGCTTAGATGGTTAAAGCGCCTGTCTAGTAAACAGGAGATCCTGAGTTTGAGTCTCAGCGGTGCCTGCAGTTAGTCATACCCTTTCGAGTTGATGTTCAATTTGGCACTCGGATGTTCCTGGAAACTTTGCAAAGAACATGTTAGCTTTGTCCGTTTCAGTGCAGAAGGCGGAGGTGGAGCGCAGCTGTAAGCTTTTATTGTCTTTGCTTTGGCCAGTGAAAGACATGGGGAAAGCGAAACCTGCCTGCCGTCGTGAGCGTGTAACAGATTGCTCTGTAGTGACGTGTAACAGATTGCTCTGTAGCAGGCAGCGATGAAAGGATGAATTGATGACGATATGAGTTTAGATGAAGTGTCCGTACTTAAATATAGAACGTGGCATGATGCGTTACCAGACCAGTGAATTTAAATTTAGGAGGAATGACCAGAAGGATCGGCTTTTGGTGCAGCGTGACAAATTGGCGAGTCGTTAAGGCGTTGAACTGCAATTCTTTTGTGCTATGCGACGCTTGGTTCGAATCCCACCCTTGTCTTTACTTTAAACCTTAGAGTCAATTTTCCTTCCTGCAGCTATTTGTGCCAGCAGATCAAATTCAAAAAGAAAAATATTTCGACGATGCTTTCTGTAAAAGACCCCACCTCCCTCTAAACTCAACGATTGCCTCTTAAAGCACCTGTCTTGTAAACAGGCGATCCTGAGTTCGAGTCTCGGCGGTGCCTGCAGTTTGTCATACTCTTTCGAGTTGATTTTCATCTTGGTACTCGGATGTGCCTGCAAACTTTGCAAGGAACATTTTAGCTTTGTCCGTTTCAGTGCAGAAGCGGAGGTGGAGCGCAGCTCTCAGCTTTATTGTCTTTGCTTTGGCCAGTGAAAGACATAGAGAAAGCGAAAGCCTGCCTACTTGTCTGCGCGTGACGTGTAACTGATTGCTCTGTAGCAAGGCAGCAATGAAAACAGAACAATTGATGACCATATGAGTTTAGATTAAGTATCCGTACTTAAAAATAGAGATGGCATGATGCGTTACCAGACCAGTGAATTTAAATTTAGGAGGAATAACCAGAAGGATCGGCTTTTTGTGCACGTGACAAGTTGGCCGAGTGGTTAAGGCGATGGATTGCTATTCCATTGTGCTATGCACGCTTGGGTTCGAATGCCAACCTTGTCTTGTCTTTAAACCTTAGAGTTTATTATCCTTCCTGCAGCTATCTGTGCCAGCAGATCAAATTCAAGAAGAAAATATTCGAAGCTGCTTTCCGTTAAACACCCCACCTCCTAAACACAACGATTTCCTCTTAGGACTTTTCAGTCTCGCAACACTGTTGCTCAAAGGCAGTATCTTTTTCGGTACTTTAGAATCAAAAAGACTGCCTTAAAGCATTCTGTTTCGAGTGAATGGAAAGTTGACAAGGCAGGTTTTGATATGGGACGCCGGGCTTAGCTGGATTAAAGCACCTGTCTTGTAAACGGGAGATCTTGAGTTTGAATCTCAGCAGTGCCTTCTTCATTCTGTTTCCTTGGATTTCTTTTCTGCGGTACACGCACAGCTGAAACCGTGGCAAAGTGAACTTGAAATTAGATTGTGCACAAACCTTGCCTCATACTTGCCCGTTTTTACGTTTTCATCTATATTTTTGAAGTCCTTAATCAGATTACACAAAGAGAATGGAAACCTCATGATGAAAGGATTTTAAGGTCATTTGAAAAGATGACTGCTTTTGTCAGGTCCAGGTGTCCGCTCTGCTTTCAGGAATAGATGAACGTTTCTCTTCATCGAGGGCTTCCATTGGCATTGAATTCAAAACAACATAAGGCAAACTTCCATCTTTCTAAAAGCCCTGATCGTGGAGGTGCACTTGTTGAAATGCGCCCTATCTTTTTTTTTTTCTTTTTGTTATTGAATTACCAAGAGTTGGACATTTGTTGCATTTAACTTCTTTAGTGCGTATCCAGGTGACAAAGCTAGAGTCTTTTCTTGACATCTGCGCCGTGCCTAGATGGTTAAAGCCTGTCTAGTAAACAGGAGATCCTGAGTTCGAGTCTCAGCGGTGCCTGCAGTTAGTCATACTCTTTCGAGTTGATGTTCAATTTGGCACTCGGATGTTCCTGGAAACTTTGCAAAGAACATGTAGCTTGTCCGTTTCAGTGCAGGGTGGAGGTGGAGCGCAGCTGTTTTATTGTCTTTGCTTTGGCCAGTGAAGAAAGAAAGCGAAAGCCTGCCGCCGTCGTGACGTGTAACAGATTGCTCTGTAGTGACGTGTAACAGATTGTGCCTGAGCAAGGCAGCGATGAAAGAGATGAATTGATGACGATATGAGTTTAGATGAAGTGTCCGTACTTAAATATAGAACGTGGCATGATGCGTTACCAGACCAGGAATTTAAATTTAGGAGGAATGACCAGAAGGATGCTTTTTGCTCAGCGTGACAAGTTGGCGAGTGGTTAAGGCGTTGAACTGCAATTCTTCTGTGCTATGCACGCGGTCTCGATCCTACCCTTGTCTTTACTTTAAACCTTACAGTCAATTTTTCCTTCCTGCAGCTATTTGTGCCAGCAGATCAAATTCAAAAGAAAATATTTACGATGCTTTCTGTAAAGACCCACCTCCTCTAAACTCAACGATTGCCTCTTAAAGCACCTGTCTTGTAAACAGGCGATCCTGAGTTCGAGTCTCGCAGTGCCACAGTTGTCATACTCTTTCGAGTTGATTTTCATCTTGGTACTCGGATGTGCCTGCAAACTTTGCAAGGAACATTTAACTTTGTCCGTTTCAGTGCAGAACGAGGTGGAGCGCAGCTCTCACTTTGTTATTGTCTTTGGCCAGTGAAAGACATAGAGGAAGCGAAAGCCTGCCTACTTGTTCTGCCGTCGTGACGTGTAACTGATTGCTCTGTAGCAAGGCAGCAATGAAACAGAACAATTGATGACCATATGAGTTTAGATTAAGTATCCGTACTTAAAATAGAGCATGGCATGATGCGTTACCAGACAGTGAATTTAAATTTAGGAGGAATACCAGAAGGATCGGCTTTTTGTGCACGTGACAAGTTGGCCGAGTGGTTAAGGCGATGGATTGCTATTCCATTGTGCTATGCACGCTTGGGTTCGAATGCCAACCTTGTGTCTTTAAACCTTAGAGTTTATTATCCTTCCTGCAGCTATCTGTGCAGCAGATCAAATTCAAGAAGAAAATATTCGAAGCTGCTTTCCGTTAAACACCCCACCTCCCTCTAAACACAACGATTTCCTCTTAAGGGATCTTTTCAGTCTAGCAACACCTGTTGCTCAAAGGCAGTATCTTTTTCGTACTTAGAATCAAAAAGACGCCTAAACATTCTGTTTACAGAGTGAAATGGAAAGTTGACAAGACAGGTTTTGATATGGAGCCGTGGCTTAGCTGGTTAAAGCACCTGTCTTGTAAACGGGAGATCCTGAGTTTGAATCTCAGCAGTGCCTTCTTCACTCTGTTTCCTTGGATTTCTTTTCTGCGGTACATGCATAGCTGAAACCGTGGCAAAGTGAACTTGAAATTAGACTGTGCACAAACCTTGCCTCATACTTGCCCGTTTTTCATCTATATTTTTGAAGTCCTTAATCGAATTCGACAAAAGAGAATGGAAAACCTCGATGATGAAAGGATTTTAAGGTGCATTTGAAGAAGATGACTGCTTTTGTCAGGTCCGCGTGTCCGCTCTGCTTTTCAGGGAATAGATGAACGTTTCTCTTCATCGGAGGGCTTCCTTTGAGCATTGAATTCAAACAACATAAGGCAAACTTCCATCTTTCCAAAAGCCCCTGATCGTGGAGGTGCACTTGTTGAAAATGCGTTCACCTATCATTTTTTTTTTCTTTTTGTTATTGAATTACCAAGAGTTGGACATTTGTTGCATGTTAATTGTCTTTTAGGCGTATCAGGTGAAAAGCTAGTGTCTTTTTCTGACATCTGGCGCCGTGGCTTAGATGGTTAAAGCGCCTGTCTAGTAAACAGGAGATTCTGAGTTCGAGTCTCAGCGGTGCCTGCAGTTAGTCATACTCTTTCGAGTTGATGTTCAATTTGGCCCTCGGATGTTCCTGGAAACTTTGCAAAGAACATGTTAGCTTTGTCCGTTTCAGTGCAGAAGGTGGAGGTGGAGCGCAGCTCTTTGCTTTGGCCAGTGAAAGACATAGGGGAAAGCGAAAGCCTGCCTGCCGTCGTGACGTGTAACAGATTGCTCTGTAGCAAGGCAGCGATGAAAGAGATCAATTGATGACGATATGAGTTTAGATGAAGTGTCCGTACTTAAATATAGAACGTGGCATGATGCGTTACCAGACCAGTGAATTTAAATTTAGGAGGAATGACCAGAAGGATCGGCTTTTTGCTCACGTGACAAGTTGGCCCAAAATGGTTAAAAGGGGTTGAACTGCAATTCTTTTTTGCTATGCACGCCTGGGGTTGAATCCTACCCTTTTCTTTTCTTTAAACCTTAATCAATTTTTCCTTCCTGCAGCCCATTTGTGCCAGCAGATCAAATTCAAAAAAAAAATATTTCGACGATGTTGTAAAGACCCACCTCCCTAAACTCAACGATTGCCTCTTAAAACACCTGTCTTGTAAACAGGCGATCCTGAGTTCGAGTCTCGGCGGTGCCTGCAGTTTGTCATACTCTTTCGAGTTGATTTTCATCTTGGTACTCGGATGTCCCGCAAACTTTAAGGAACATTTTAGCTTTGTCCGTTCAGTGCAGAACGCGGAGGTGGAGCGCATCTCTCAGCTTTTATTGTCTTTGCTTTGGCCAGTGAAAGACATAGAGGAAAGCAAAGCTGCCACTTGTCTGCCGTCGTGACGTGTAACTGATTGCTCTGTAGCAAGGCAGCAATGAAAACAGAACAATTGATGACCATATGAGTTAGATTAAGTATCCGTACTTAAAAAAAGAGCATGGCATGATGCGTTTTCAGACCAGTGAATTTAAATTTAGGAGGAATACCAGAAGGATCGGCCTTTGTGACGTGACAAGTTGGCCGAGTGGTTAAGCGATGGATTGCTATTCCATTGTGCTATGCACGCTTGGGTTCGAATGAACCTTGTCTTGTCTTTAAACCTTAGAGTTTATTATCCTTTCTGCACTATCTGTGCCAGCAGATCAAATTCAAGAAGAAAAATATTCCGGTTTCTTCCGTTAAACACCCCCCTCCCTCTAAAACACGATTTCCTCTTAAGGGGCTTTCTCAGTCTGCGCAACACCTGTTGCTCAAAGGCAGTATCTTTTGGTACTTTAGAATCAAAAAGACGGCCTTAAACATTCTGTTTACAGAGTGAAATGGAAAGTTGACAAGACAGGGTTTTGATATGGACGCGGCATAGCTGGTTAAAGCACCTGTCTTGTAAACGGAGATCCTGAGTCGAATCTCAGCAGTGCCTTCTTCACTCTGTTTCCTTGGTTTTTTTTCTGCGGTACACCAAGCTGAAACCGTGGCAAAGTGAACTTGAAATTTGACTGTGCACAAACCTTACCTCATACTTGCCCGTTTTTACGTTTTCATCTATATTTTTGAAGTCCTTAATCAATTGACAAAAAGAGATGGAAAACCTCGATGATGAAAAGGATTTTAAAGGGGCATTTGAAGAAGATGACTGCTTTTGTCAGGTCCGTGGTCCGCCTGCTTTTCAGGGAATGATGAACGTTTCTCTTCATCGAGGGCCTTTGAGCATTGAATTCAAACAACATAAGGCAAACTTCCATCTTTCCAAAGCCCTGATCGTGGAGGTGCACTTGTTGAAAATGCGTTCACCTATCATTTTTTTTTCTTTTGTTATTGAATTCCAAGAGGTGGACATTTGTTGCATGTTAACTGTCTTTAGGCGTATCAGGTGACAAAGCTAGAAGTCTTTTTCGACATCTGGCGCCGTGGCTTAGATGGTTAAAGCGCCTGTCTAGTAAACAGGAGATCCTGAGTTTGAGTCTCAGCGGGGCCTGCAGTTAGTCATACCCTTTTGAGTTGATGTTCAATTTGGCCTTTGGATGTTCCTGGAAACTTTGCAAGAACATGTTAGCTTTGTCCGTTTGTGCAGAAGCGAGGTGGAGCGCAGCTGTAAGCTTTTTTTGTCTTTGCTTTGGCCAGTGAAAGACATAGGGGAAAGCGAAAGCCTGCCTGCCGTCGTGACGTGTAACAGATTGCTCTGTAGTGACGTGTAACAGATTGCTCTGTAGCAAGGCAGCGATGAAAGAGATGAATTGATGACGATATGAGTTTAGATGAAGTGTCCGTGCAAATATAGAACGTGGCATGATGCGTTACCAGACCAGTGAATTTAAATTTAGGGGGAATGACCAGAAGGATCGGCTTTTTTGGGCACGTGACAAGTTGGCGAGTCGTTAAGGCGTTGAACTGCAATTCTTTTGTGCTATGCACCCTTGGGTTCGAATCCCCCCCTTGTCTTTACTTTAAACCTTAGAGTCAATTTTCCTTCCTGCAGCTATTTGTGCCGCAGATCAAATTCAAAAAGAAAATATTTACGATGCTTTTGTAAAGACCCCACCTCCTCTAAACTCAACGATTGCCTCTAAAGCACCTGTCTTGTAAACAGGCGATCCTGAGTTCGAGTCCCGGCGGGGCCTGCAGTTTGTCATACTCTTTTGAGTTGATTTTCATCTTGGTACTCGATGTGCCTGCAAACTTTGCAAGGAAATTTTAGCTTTTCCGTTTCAGTGCAGAACGCGGGGGTGGAGCGCAGTCTCAGCTTTATTGTCTTTTGCTTTGGCCAGTGAAAGACATGGGAAAGCAAAGCCTGCCCACTTGTTGCCGTCGGACGTGTAACTGATTGCTCTGAGCAAGGCAGCAATGAAACAGAACAATTGATGACCATATGAGTTTAGATTAAATCCGTTCTTAAAAATAGAGCTAGCATATGCGTTACGACCAGTGAAGTTAAATTTAGGAGGAATAACCAGAAGGATCGGCTTTTGGTGCACGTGAAAAATTGGCCGAGTGGTTAAGGCGATGGATTGCTATTCCATTGTACTATCCGCTTGGTTCGAATGAACCTTGTCTTGTCTTTAAACCTTAGAGTTTATTATCCTTCCTGCAGCTATCTGTGCCAGCAGATCAAATTCAGAAGAAAATATTCCGAAGCTGCTTTCCGTTAAACACCCCACCTCCCCCAAACACAACGATTTCCTCTTAAGGGACTTTTTCTGCCCGAAACCTGTTGCTCAAAGCAAGTATCTTTTTCGGTACTTTAGAATCAAAAGACTGCCAAACATTCTGTTTTACAGAGTGAAATGGAAAGTTGACAAGGCAGGTTTTGATATGGGCGCGGGGCTTGCTGGTTAAAGCACCTGTCTTGTAAACGGGAGATCTTGAGTTTGAATCTCAGCAGTGCCTTCTTCATTCTGTTTCCCTTTGGGTTTCTTTCTGCGGTACCGAAACTGAACCGTGGCAAAGTGAACTTGAAATTAGATTTTGCACAAACCTGCCATACTCTGCCCTTTTTCGTTTTCATCTATATTTTTGAAGTCCTTTTAAACGATCGACAAAGAGAATGGAAAACCTCGGATGATGAAAGGATTTTAAGGTGCATTTGAAGAAGATGACTGCTTTTGTCAGTCCCCGTCCCCTGCTTTTCAGGAATAGATGAGCTTTTCTTCATCGAGGGCTTCCATTGCGCATTGAATTCAAACAACATAAGGCAAACTTCCATCTTTCTAAAAACCCTGATCGTGGAGGTGCACTTGTTGAAAATGCGTTCACCTATCATTTTTTTTTTCTTTTTGTTATTGAATTACCAAGAGTTGGACATTTGTTGCATGTTAACTGTCTTTAGGCGTATCAGGTGACAAAGCTAGAGTCTTTTTCTGACATCTGGCGCCGTGGCTTAGATGGTTAAAGCGCCTGTCTAGTAAACAGGAGATCCTGAGTTCGAGTCTCAGCGGTGCCTGCAGTTAGTCATACTCTTTCGAGTTGATGTTCAATTTGGCACTCGGATGTTCCTGGAAACTTTGCAAAGAACATGTTAGCTTTGTCCGTTTCAGTGCAGAAGGTGGAGGTGGAGCGCAGCTCAGCTTTTATTGTCTTTGCTTTGGCCAGTGAAAGACATAGGGAAAGCGAAAGCCTGCCGCGTGACGTGTAACAGATTGCTCTGTAGTGACGTGTAACAGATTGCTCTGTAGCAAGGCAGCGATGAAAGAGATCAATTGATGACGATATGAGTTTAGATGAAGTGTCCGTACTTAAATATAGAACGTGGCATGATGCGTTACCAGACCAGTGAATTTAAATTTAGGAGGAATGACCAGAAGGATCGGCTTTTTGCTCACGTGACAAGTTGGCCGAGTGGTTAAGGCGTTGAACTGCAATTCTTTGTGCTATGCACGCTGGGTTCGAATCCCACCCTTGTCTTTACTTTAAACCTTAGAGTCAATTTTCCTTCCTGCAGCTATTTGTGCCAGCAGATCAAATTCAAAAAGAAAATATTTCGACGATGCTTTCTGTAAAAGACCCCACCTCCCTCTAAACTCAACGATTGCCTCTTAAAGCACCTGTCTTGTAAACAGGCGATCCTGAGTTCGAGTCTCGGCGTGCCTGCAGTTTGTCATACTCTTTCGAGTTGATTTTCATCTTGGTACTCGGATGTGCCTGCAAACTTTGCAAGGAACATTTTAGCTTTGTCCGTTTCAGTGCAGAACGCGGAGGTGGAGCGCAGCTCTCAGCTTTATTGTCTTTGCTTTGGCCAGTGAAAGACATAGAGGAAAGCGAAAGCCTGCCTACTTGTCTGCCGTCGTGACGTGTAACTGATTGCTCTGTAGCAAGGCAGCAATGAAACAGAACAATTGATGACCATATGAGTTTAGATTAAGTATCCGTACTTAAAAAATAGGAAAGGCGATGCGTTACCAGAACCAGTAAATTTTAAAATTTTTGGAGGAATAACCGAAGGATCGGCTTTTGCCACGTGACAAGTTGGCCGAGTGGTTTAAGGCATGGATTTATTCCATTGTGCTATGCACGCTGGGTTCAATGCCAACCTTGTCTTGTCTTTAAACCTTAGATTTATTATCCTTCCTGCAGCTATCTGTGCCAGCAGATAAATTCAAGAAGAAAATATTCCGGCTGCTTCCGTTAAACACCCCACCTCCCTCTAAACACAACGATTTCCTCTTAAGGGACTTTCTCAGTCAGCCCAAAACCTGTTGCTCAAAGGCAGTATCTTTTTGGTACTTTAGAATCAAAAAACTGCCTTAACATTCTTTTAAGGAAAATGGAAAGTTGACAAGGCAGGTTTGATATGGGCTGCCTGGCTTGCTTGGTTAAAGCACCCGTCTTGTAACGGAGATCCTGAGTTTGAATCTCAGCAGTGCCTTCTTCACTCTGTTTCCTTGGATTTCTTTTCTCGGTACCCTTTAGCTGAAACCCTGGCAAAGTGAACTTGAAATTAGACTGTGCACAAACCTTGCCTCATACTTGCCCGTTTTCGTTTCATCTATATTTTGAAGTCCTTAATCGAATTCGACAAAGAGAATGGAAAACCTCGATGATGAAAGGATTTTAAGGTGCATTTGAAGAAGATGACTGCTTTTGTCAGGTCCGCGTGTCCGCTCTGCTTTTCAGGAATAGATGAACGTTTCCTTCATCGAGGGCTTCCTTTGAGCATTGAATTCAAACAACATAAGGCAAACTTCCATCTTTCCAAAAGCCCTGATCGTGGAGGTGCACTTGTTGAAAATGCGTCACCTATCATTTTTTTTCTTTTGTTATTGAATTACCAAGAGTTGGACATTTGTTGCATGTTAACTGTCTTTAGGCGTATCAGGTGACAAAGCTAGAGTCTTTTTCTGACATCTGGCGCCGTGGCTTAGATGGTTAAAGCGCCTGTCTAGTAAACAGGAGATCCTGAGTTCGAGTCTCAGCGGTGCCTGCAGTTAGTCATACTCTTTCGAGTTGATGTTCAATTTGGCACTCGGATGTTCCTGGAAACTTTGCAAAGAACATGTTAGCTTTGTCCGTTTCAGTGCAGAAGGTGGAGGTGGAGCGCAGCTCAGCTTTTATTGTCTTTCTTTGGCCAGTGAAACAGGACATAGCCTGCGCGGAACTGTACAGTGCCTCGTAGTGACGTGTAACAGATTGCTCTGTAGCAAGGCAGCGATGAAAGAGATCAATTGATGACGATATGAGTTTAGATGAAGTGTCCGTACTTAAATATAGAACGTGGCATGATGCGTACCAGACCAGTGAATTTAAATTTAGGAGGAATGACCAGAAGGATCGGCTTTTGCTCACGTGACAAGTTGGCCGAGTGGTTAGCGTTGAACTGCAATTCTTCTGTGCTATGCACGCTGGGTTCGAATCCCACCCTTGTCTTTACTTTAAACCTTAGAGTCAATTTTCCTTCCTGCAGCTATTTGTGCCAGCAGATCAAATTCAAAAAGAAAATATTTCGACGATGCTTTCTTAAAGACCCACCTCCTCTAAACTCAACGATTGCCTCTTAAAGCACCTGTCTTGTAAACAGGCATCCTGAGTTCGAGTCTCGGCGGTGCCTGCAGTTTGTCATACTCTTTCGAGTTGATTTTCATCTTGGTACTCGGATGTGCCTGCAAACTTTGCAAGGAACATTTTAGCTTTGTCCGTTCAGTGCAGAACGCTGGAGGTGGAGCGCAGCTCTCAGCTTTTATTGTCTTTGCTTTGGCCAGTGAAAGACATAGAGGAAAGCTAAAGCCTGCCTACTTGTCTGCCGTCGTGACGTGTAACTGATTGCTCTGTAGCAAGGCAGCAATGAAACAGAACAATTGATGACCATATGAGTTTAGATTAAGTATCCGTACTTAAAAATAGAGCATGGCATGATGCGTTACCAGACCAGTGAATTTAAATTTAGGAGGAATAACCAGAAGGATTGGCTTTTGGTCCACGTGACAAGTTGGGCGAGTGGTTAAGGCGATGGATTGCTATTCCATTGTGCTATGCACGCTTGGTTCGAATGCCAACCTTGTCTTGTCTTTAAACCTTAGAGTTTATTATCCTTCCTGCAGCTATCTGTGCCAGCAGATCAAATTCAAGAAGAAAATATTCCGAAGCTGCTTTCCGTTAAACACCCCACCTCCCTCTAAACACAACGATTTCCTCTTAAGGGACTTTTCAGTCTGCGAACACCTGTTGCTCAAAGGCAGTATCTTTTCGGTACTTTAGAATCAAAAAGACTGCCTTAAACATTCTGTTTTACAGAGTGAAATGGAAAGTTGACAAGGCAGGTTTTGATATGGGACGCCGTGGCTTAGCTGGTTAAAGCACCTGTCTTGTAAACGGAGATCCTGAGTTTGAATCTCAGCAGTGCCTTCTTCACTCTGTTTCCTTGGATTTCTTTTCTGCGTACACACAGCTGAAACCGTGGCAAAGTGAACTTGAAATTAGACTGTGCACAAACCTTGCCTCATACTTGCCCGTTTTTACGTTTTCATCTATATTTTTGAAGTCCTTAATCGAATTCGACAAAAGAGAATGGAAAACCTCGATGATGAAAGGATTTTAAGGTGCATTTGAAGAAGATGACTGCTTTTGTCAGGTCCGCGTGTCCGCTCTGCTTTTCAGGGAATAGATGAACGTTTCTCTTCATCGAGGGCTTCCTTTGAGCATTGAATTCAAACAACATAAGGCAAACTTCCATCTTTCCAAAAGCCCCTGATCGTGGAGGTGCACTTGTTGAAAATGCGTTCACCTATCATTTTTTTTTTTCTTTTTGTTATTGAATTACCAAGAGTTGGACATTTGTTGCATGTTAACTGTCTTTTAGGCGTATCAGGTGACAAAGCTAGAGTCTTTTTCTGACATCTGGCGCCGTGGCTTAGATGGTTAAAGCGCCTGTCTAGTAAACAGGAGATCCTGAGTTCGAGTCTCAGCGGTGCCTGCAGTTAGTCATACTCTTTCGAGTTGATGTTCAATTTGGCACTCGGATGTTCCTGGAAACTTTGCAAAGAACATGTTAGCTTTGTCCGTTTCAGTGCAGAAGGTGGAGGTGGAGCGCAGCTCTCAGCTTTTATTGTCTTTGCTTTGGCCAGTGAAAGACATAGGGAAAGCAAAGCCTGCCTGCCGTCGTGACGTGTAACAGATTGCTCTGTAGTGACGTGTAACAGATTGCTCTGTAGCAAGGCAGCGATGAAAGAGATCAATTGATGACGATATGAGTTTAGATGAAGTGTCCGTACTTAAATATAGAACGTGGCATGATGCGTACCAGACCAGTGAATTTAAATTTAGGAGGAATGACCAGAAGGATCGGCTTTTTGCTCACGTGACAAGTTGGCGAGTGGTTAAGGCGTTGAACTGCAATTCTTTGTGCTATGCACGCTTGGTTCGAATCCCACCCTTGTCTTTACTTTAAACCTTAGAGTCAATTTTCCTTCCTGCAGCTATTTGTGCCAGCAGATCAAATTCAAAAAGAAAATATTTCGACGATGCTTTCCTTAAAAGACCCCACCTCCCTCTAAACTCAACGATTGCCTCTTAAAGCACCTGTCTTGTAAACAGGCGATCCTGAGTTCGAGTCTCGGCGGTGCCTGCAGTTTGTCATACTCTTTCGAGTTGATTTTCATCTTGGTACTGGATGTGCCTGCAAACTTTGCAAGGAACATTTTAGCTTTGTCCGTTTCAGTGCAGAACGCGGAGGTGGAGCGCAGCTCTCAGCTTTATTGTCTTTGCTTTGGCCAGTGAAAGACATAGAGGAAGCAAAGCCTGCCTACTTGTCTGCCGTCGTGACTGTAACTGATTGCTCTGTAGCAAGGCAGCAATGAAACAGAACAATTGATGACCATATGAGTTTAGATTAAGTATCCGACTTAAAAATAGAGCATGGCATGATGCTACCAGACCAGTGAATTTAAATTTAGGAGGAATAACCAGAAGGATCGGCTTTTGCACGTGACAAGTTGGCGAGTGGTTAAGGCGATGGATTATTCC
>NW_024380037.1:0-9903 GCF_016835505.1 Polypterus senegalus
CTGTCAAAATTTGGTGGAGGTTCCATCATGCTGTGGGGCTGTGTGGCTAGTTCAGGGACTGGGGCCCTTGTTAAAGTCGAGGGTCGGATGAACTCAACCCAATATCAACAAATTCTTCAGGATAATGTTCAAGCATCAGTCACAAAGTTTAAGTTACACAGGGGTTTGATATTCCAACAAGACAATGACCCAAAACACAGTTCGAAATCTACAAAAGCATTCATGCAGAGGAAGAAGTACAATGTTTTGGAATGGCCGTCACAGTCTCCTGACTTGAATATCATCTAAAATCTATTGAATGATTTGAAGCAGGCTGTCCATGCTTGGCAGCCATCAAATTTAACTGCACTGGAGAGATTTTGTATGAAGAATGGTCAAAAATACCTCCATCCAGAATCTGGACACTCATCAAAAGCTATAGGAGGCATCTAGAGGCTGTTAGATTTGCAAAAGGAGGCTCAACTAAGTATTGATGTAATATCTCTGTTGGGGTGCCCACATTTATGCACCTGTCTAATTTTGTTATGATGCATATTGCATATTTTGGGTTAATCCAATAAACTTAATGTCACTGCTGAAATACTACTAAGTCCATAAGGCATGTCAGATATTAAAAGGAAGTTGCTACTTTGAAAGCTCAGCCAATGATAAACAAAAATCTGAAGAATTAAGAGGGGTTCCCAAACTTTTTCATATACTATAGATATACGCAGACACTCAGACCCTAACCACAACAGTGCCCTACGAATGACACCCAAACAATTGGCTAACTTTTAGCACTTTAAACCACACAAATGATTTAGGAATATCACAGCCTGTCACTCTCTCAGAACATCAAGAGACCTATTTATTATTGGCACGAACAACATACAATGTTTTAAATAGATCTCAGACCTACATATTACTTTTGGTCTCCAAGAATACATTTAAACATTCAAAGGCTCAGCATCCTTGACTAAAGGCCATTTATCAGGCAAGAATACCTTACTTGATGTCCTGTTCCCTACTACTGAGTGACGCCCTCACTCTCAGCCTTAATAAACCTTGCAGCACAGAGGTAATGGCAAATCTCCGGCTGTACCAGGTGCTCAAAGAAATCTACCTTATTATTTCAATCACTCTATAGACTTTAAGATAAAGCATGAAAAGATGAAAACAAGTTACTATTTATTAAAGAACAATAATAAGCAATAGAAAATAAGATCGATAGTAATGTCTGGACAAAATAGTCTTAAAAAAAAGCTTACTGAAAGGAATCAGTGATGTCAATGATGAAAGTCCCAGAGCGGCGTTTGATTTAGCAATTGATGTTCATGAAAATGCTGTTAACTGACGATCTGATGAAAACTGGTCACACGTGTCTTTGTTTTATTTTCCGATGTCGCACTTCCGTCATTGCTGTTTCTCTTCTGATGTTGCTTTCAAATTAGGCATATTTATTATAAAGTTTCATGCTGTGGTTTCACAAAACATAATTGTTGCATACACCTGATTGGCTGGCTGTCAATATGATGGATGAATTTTGCTCAAACTCTTTAATCTATCTTTTCCCAGATAATAAAGTGTTTTGATTTTGCCTAAAACATCGCCGTGTCCATCTTTCCCAGGTTGTAAACCAAATCGTTGTCCCAGATGTCCATCTATGAAGTAATCAGTAGCCTGCGGTATCGGCTCAGTCTTCCTTTCCCAGGCTGTAATACCAATTTAGCACTATGCTGTAAACAACTGTTATAAAAGTGAGTTGTAAGGGAAGAGGATATGCCTTTTTTCTTATAATGCCTATACAAGTGTCCTGCATCTGAATTCATCTTGTTGAGATTGAGCAAAATATAATATAAAAATAGAGAGAATAATTTGTAGATTTTATACACCATAACAACACCTTAGTATTCTAAAATGTTCAGAGAGCTGTAATATTATGACTGTAATGTATTCTGTGTGGCAGTCACTTCCTGTGCACTCCTGTCGTTGTAAGAGAAAGCCTGTTTAAGAAGCACGTAGCGATTAATGACTGGGTCAGGGAACACTTAGAATACGAAGCATTTACTAAAGCATACAAAGCATTTACTAACTAAAGTGTAACCATCACTTTAGTTACAATGGGATTTGAGAAACTCTAGTGAATTAAACATTGATTTTAAAATGAAGTTTACAACTTTCTATTTTAATGACAAAATATACTATGACATTAACGTGGAAATGGCAAGATTAAAGTTGACAAATTGACTTTAATCTCAACAGACCTTCTTTATCAGATGGTGGGCTATGACTCACCTTTTCACATCGACTTGAAAATCTGAACAATTCTGTTTTATTTTTGGCACTGTGTGACTTTCTGAACTTGAACTTTTGACTGCCTCTGCCACGCTGTGCCACTCCATCAAATTCCTTGTTGCTCATACCACTGCTTTACCCACCTAATGGTATGTTTTTTCTTGCCTAAACTTCACTGCGCAGGACCTCCATTACGTATTCATTGCAATTCTTCATTTTTGCACATGTTTTTGCCATTGTCTTTTAACAAAACACTGAGCAGAAGGGGCTATTTATGTTGATTTGTATATTCGAATATGTGAGATTCTGTGTGGAGTCAGAGTGAGGCTGTAGGTGCCTGCACGTGCGAAAAATTTCATGTTGATTGAGATTTATAAGTGTGTGGAACTTTGCTTTGGCACAGTTTTATGAATCTGACTTTTTTCAGCGTATGCACAATTGCAGTTTTGTCCGTACGCCATGTTTTAGTGTGAATTCTACACACGCCATTATACATGAGGCCCCAAGTCTTCACAGTTCCATTGCTTCCTGTTTTGCTATATGTTTGCGTGACATGGACACTACCCAGGGATAGCACTCCTTTGGTACGCTGGTTTGACTTTGTGCTCAACAAGTGGTTGCTGACATTGTCCCAAATGAAGCACATTGCCTGCATTGTGAGGGAACATCAGCTACAGCACTATGACCATGTGACATGATTCTCATTGTTGGACCAAGCTGAGGGAACGGCCACCTAACACCTGGCTGTGGCAGGCAGATGGTCATTTCTGTAGGGTGAGACTGGATCACGTGTCTTCCTGGAGGGTTGCTAACCAGGACCCTGCGGTGTTTCATCGTACGGTGGGTACCACTGCATTGTCCCCAACCTGACGTGACCTGTATTTGCACATTTTTCTGTTTTAGAATACTCTTTTGTAGAATATGACAAAGATTACCCAGCACACAGTGGTCCAAGTTACGGCAGTGTAGGGTTGGGCAAACCCAATTACATGAGCATTGGCCCAGTGTGGGGGCTGCTACAAGAGACCCCTTTAAAAAGAATCCTAAAAATGGGTTAATGGCTGGCAATCCAAGGTCAGTAAATCCCTCCTTGGTCCGGTGATGGTTTGGTAACGCCGGCCACTGTCATCACTACCCCTGTAATCTCCTGGTTTTTAATGCTGTCACAGTGTAAGTAACGCTGCTCATTAGTATTGTTGGTTGGTTGGTTAGATTTTAACTGTACAAGTATAAGTTACAATTTGAATGACTTCAAAAACGTTATTTTTATAATGGATACAAATTGCACTGTTTTTATACATTAGGCCTATTGGTGTTACGGCCTACCAAAAAGTCTAGGGATATAAAAATAGGCCAAAAACACGAGAAAGAGAGAAAGAGAGAGAACAAACAAATCTAAACCAGCTAAATAACAGGCTCCATTTATTGTCAATAAAACGCACAAAATATGGAGAAAATTACACAAAACAAGCAAGGCAGGAGAACTACACTAACATAGCTGTCTAACTTCAAAGTTTACAGCTGGATACCAACGATTTGCATTATTAGATGGCTAGCTTACAATTATATTTCTTTATTAAGCAACCAAAAACCCAAAGCCAGAACTTCCAACCCTAACTGTTCATACCTTGCTCTGTCCTTATCCTTGTCCACACACAGAAATTGATAAACCAACACCTCACCCATAACCCTGGTGAGTTAATTAATAAGCAATGTAAGTGGGTAATTAGGGCAGGACCCAATTAGGGTAAACACCAAATTAGAGTATAAAAACCAAAGGTCTAGAGTAGGCTGTAACATACCCCCACCATTAAAAAAAAAGTCTAAAAAACACATTTTTCTTTTAATCATAAATTTATATATTAATACGAGAAAGCATCAGCAATTATATTTTCTTTATCCTTTTAATGCTTATTAGGTTATAATTTTGAGCAACCAAAGACCAACACATTAATCTCTGATTAGAATTAAACATACTGTTTAAAAAGGTAATAGGATTGTGATCTATAAAAGCCATTACAGGGAGTACAGATGAACCAACAAACTTCAAAATGTTGCAAGGCCAACAACAAAGACAAAGACTCTTTCTCTATAGTTGAAAACTGCAGTTGGTGTTTGTTGAACTTTTTGGAGAAATAGCATATAGGATGTTCCGCTCCATTCTCATCTTCCCGTAGAAGAACAGCTCCAGCGCCACAAGCACTTGCATCTATGTCGGGCTTAAATGGCAACGTAAAGTTAGGAGCAGTCATTAATAAAGATTTTACATTTTCAAAAGCATTTCGGCACTCCTTACTCCATTCAAAAGATCTTTTTACACTCAATAAAACAGTCAATGGTGTCACCACACTAGAGAAGTTTTTACAAAAACTGTGATAGTATCCAACCATACCCAGAAAATGCCTCCAGTCTCTTTGTTTTTGGCACTGGGAACTCTTTAGTAGCAGTAATCTTTGCATCAAGAGGTCGTACTTTTCCATGGCCCACCTGCTTTCCAAGATAGGTAGCTGTCGCTTGTCCAAATTCACATTTAGCCAAGTTCAAAGTGAGGTTAGTCTTTTCAACAATCAAAAACGGCATTAATAGCCTGAAGATGTTCTGTCCAGCTTTTGGAATAAACCACTAGATCATCCAAATAGGCCTCATAATTTTGTAATCCTGCTAGTACAATTGTCATTAGTCGTTGAAATGTGGCAGGAACATTCCTCATTCCAAATGCCATCACTTTATATTGAAAGAAACAATCTGGTGCAACAAATGCAGACATTTCAGAAGCACGTGGAGTCAGAGGCACCTGCCAATACCCTTTTAACAGATCAAATTTACTCACATAGTGAGCTGAGCCAACTCTATCAATACAATCATCCATTCTTGGAAGAGGGAATGAATCAGATTTAGTAACTGCATTTACGTTTCGATAATCAGTACAAAACTAATAAGTCCCATCTGTCTTAGGTACTAAAATGCATGGTGAACTCCATGGACTACTACTGTGAACAGCAAGACCATTTTCCAACAAATATTCAACTTCCTTACCCATAAGTATATGTTTAGCAGGATTAACCCTATAAGCATGCTGTTTAATTGGCTGTATATGGTTTATCTCAATATCCTGATACGACACATTTGTACAAGTAGGTACATCAGAAAATAGCCCAGAATGAGCAGTTATAAGACTTACAATATCAGCACGTTCAGATTCGGGTAAATAAGATACAAAGTCTTGAAGATCACATAATATTTTAGAATTTGATAACTTGCTGCTCACAATAGCACATAGATAACCCATCCTCAGATGTGATCGGCACAGCTAAACGCCACTGAGGTTTCAAGGCCACCAAACTTAACCCCCTGTCTTCCACCTGACTTTGATACAGTTTTAACATATTAACATGACATAATCTAGTTTTACATTTATGATCAGGAGTATGGATGAGATAATCCCGGTCACTCACTTTTCTATCAACTACATAAGGACCAGAAAAACTAGTTTGCAAAGGAGAACCAGAGACAGGCAATAGAACTAATAATACTTTATCCCCTGGCTGAAAACTTCAACTCACAGATTTCTTATCAAAATAGTGCTTCATTTTTCTTTGAGAGGACTCCAAAGTTTTTTTTTTTAGCTATTTCACAAGCATAGCTCATTTTGTGAGGGAAAAAAAAAATCACAAACATAATCCAATAAGTTTTCAGTAGTAGCTGAAGTTTCAAGCGTTCATCTCTTTTTTAGCAAGATCCCCGTACAGTCTGACCAAATACAAGCGCCAAAGAACTAAATCCTAGAGAATCTTGAGCTACCTCTCTTATAGCAAATAATACAAAAGGGATCCCCTCATCCCAGTCTCTCTCACACTGATAACAATAATTATGTTGCATAGACTTCAGGGTCAGATGGAACTGCTCTAAAACCCCTTGAGATTCTGGATGATAGGCACTTGATATTTTATGCTTTACTGCCAAGTGCTGTTAAACTTGGGCAAACAATTTAGACATGAAATCAGACCCTCAATCTGACTGTATAACTTTGGGTAAGCCAAATATAAGCTTTTACAACAGAGGCAGTCATTTTTTTTACAGGAATAGCCTCAGGATATTTTGTGGCCCTGCGCATAATGGTTAATAAATACTGACTTCCAGATTTCGTTCTAGTCAATGGACGAACACAATCAATAATTTGTTCAAAAGGTTCCCCTATTACTGGGATTGGATACAATGACAAACAGAGCATGTTTCACAATAACGTTTAACATCACACCATACCCCTGGACCAATAGGAATACCTAAGTATTCAGTCAGATGTTTTTTTTATTCCCAAATGACCAGCTAAACAATGATCATGGGCAACAGATAACACATTTAACCGATATAAAACCGGAACAACAATTTGATATTTTACATCTCATTCAGGAGTTGATGCAGATGATTGACATTTACGCATTAAAACTCCATTTTCAACAAAATAAGCAATAGACAGTTCACTCGATTTTTCCTTAGACACAATATTAGAGAAAAATGATGAAAATTTACGGTCACACTTTTGCTCCATACTTACTCTAATGAAATGGACCAATGCAATAAATCTTCAGTTACAGTCTCATTTGGTTTTAATTGTCTTAGGTTATTCTCATTTTCAGGCAGTGTCGACAACTGGAAGTCCGATACACTCTGATCAATATCATTCAGAAATGTTTCTGATAAATTCACATCCAGTTCCTCAGAACTATCTCCTCCAAGTCTTTTGGATTGTGCACAGGTCACAACACGGCATGCCAGTTCATCAGAACAAGGTGGTATAGGGTTTTCCAAAACCTCTGGGACAGGTGGCACATTACCTCCAGCCAAGTCACTGCCCAATATGAATGTCACCCCCGCCACAGGAAATCTAGGGCACACTCCAACAGTAACAAGCCTCGATATGAAGTCAGATTTCAATATCACTGTATGAAGTGGCACATTGACAGATTAAAATGTTAACAGGCTTTTGGACATCAGGATGGTCAGGTGTTGTTTCAGAGCCATTTGTAATAAAAGGTTCATAACCCTTACTAACAATCAACCCCTCAGACTTTTCTTCAAGTTGTACCAGGGCCACACTTTTTGGATCTTGAGGTTTCTTTTTCAACATCGCACAATTAGAAATTAAATGACTCGGTTTTCTACAATAAAAACAAACACGCTTTTGGTCTACTGCTGCATTACTAGAAGTCACTGATTTATCCTGTAATAAATTCTGATGAGAGGACCCATTCAAACCTCTACCCAAACCTCTGTTTTTTATTGTTTCCTCACCAGAATATTTTTGTGGGGTAAATACAGTTTTATGGGTAAGAACAAATTCATCAGCTAATGCCGCTGCTTAAGAGACTTGCAAAACTTTTTGCTCATTTAAATAAGTCACAATTCATTCATTCATTCTTAACACTTTGAGATGCACACCATCTATCAAAAAGGTTCTCCTTTTCTCAAGCAAACTCCACAAACGTTTGATTAACCTGTTTCTCATGATTTCTGAACTTTTGTCGATATGCCTCAGCTCATAAACCCACAACACAGAATTCTTCACCACCTCAAAATTTAGACTCTGCTCAGCCGAAAGAGCAGAACACACTTCCTGCGCTTTTCGACTTTATTTGCATTGCAACAATAATGTCCAGACATCTTTTGGCCAATGTAATATATTTTGCAACACGTTCAAATACAGTAAAACACTTATCGACTTCAGTTTGTTTAAAAGGAGGAACTAAACGAATATGTTTGCGAATATCAAAATCATTAGAACGATTAGGTCGAGAATGGTCAGTATTTAAGGCCTCAACTTCAAGTTCACGAAGTCGAAAGTGGTTCGTCTAGTTTCAAACTCCATCCTTCTCATCTCCATTTCCATAACCACTTTTCTTTCACGTTCTCTGACTTTCATTTCTTCCAATCTAAGCTCCTGTAATTTAAATTCTTGAAGTTTTAACTCAAGATCAAGTTCGCTCAAACAAACTATAGTAGCTGCATTTTCAACAGGAACATCAAAAAAATGCTCGGCTACCTCACCTGGCGGTGTACTTCCTACATCAATAGGAGTTACAACAGCAGCTTCTGAAAGCAATGTGGGTTCTGCCTCAGCACAAGTATCAGGCAATGCAACATCACCTTCTATAATGCTTGCTGAAACCTCCCTGTCGCTTTACATCCCAATGTAATTAAATTATACTTAAGTTCAGACTTCATTTCACTCTTACTAGCATGACGAGATAATGAGATATCAAAACAGTCAGCAACAAGTAAGAGATCTGCTGCTCTACAATTATCAATCTTAACAGTGGGAGCACTAGTGAACTCCATCCATCGATCCATTTTCCAACCCGCCAATCCAACACAGGGTCACGGGGTCTGCGGGAGCCAATCCCAGCCAACACAGGGCACAAGGCAGGAACCAATCCCGGGCAGGGTGACTAGTGAACTCATGAAAATCAAAAATCCTTAATAATACTAAAAGTAAAAACCTGCTACAATATACAAAAATGGACCCCTCAAAATTAAATTATCCAACTAAGTAAGTCCACAATACTTTATTACCAAACAATTGCTGATGTACTAAATAGAGTACCACATAAAAAGGCTCTCAAAAAAAAAAAAAAAACTCTTTCTGAATATACTAAAGCACTTAGAGAAAAATAAACTCAACTCCAAAGTCAACACAGGACCATCAAGACCACTCTGGCCAAAACAGAGCCAATTACAACTCAAAGTGCACAAAAATACTCAAAAAGATCCTGGACGAGCCCCCAATATATTACAGCCTACTAAAAAGTCTAGGGATATATAAATAGGCCGCACACATTTTATTACTTAGACAGCTAGCTTACAATTATATTTCTTTAATAAGCCACCAAAAACCCAAAGCCAGACCATCCAACCCTAACTCTCCATACGTTGCTCTGTCCTTCTCCTCTCACACACTCTCTAACCTAAAACCCAAAGAAGCTTCATTTATAAACCTACACCCCACCCATAGCCCAGGTGAGTTAATTAATAAGCAACTTACTGTAAGTAGGTAATTAGGACAGGACTCAATTAAAACCACAAGTTAGAGTATAAAACCAAAAGTCTAGAGTAGGTCATAGTCTCCTAAGAGAGTAAATGTAAATACAGAAAAACAAAAATATATTTGGCACAATAACATCAAAGAAAACTTACTGAATATGTAAATAATTATTTTAAAAATTAGATAAAAGACTAAAATATGCTTACAAAAAATATATATATTTAAAGGCAGGTGTAAGAAAGCAAAAACCTGAAGCAACCAAAATCCAACAAACCTAAACGAGAGCAGGAGACCAAAAGGACCACCAAACATTAAAAAATAAAGCAGAGCCCACCAGACCGGACAGAGCCCAGTGTTGGAGCGGCTCCTTCATCTGCAGCTTCTTCTTAAATACCCTGGCGGACACCAGCTGCAGTGTCACGTGGCCGCCCCATGGTCTCCAAAGAACACAAAAAGAAAATGAAGGGACAAAAACAACCAAATACATAAACATAAGACTTAGAAAATATTCATCAACACACAAATATACAACAAACAATCAATAAATCATATTCCAGTGAAAGCAAACCAAAAAACATACTAACAAAGAG
>NW_024380038.1:0-5000 GCF_016835505.1 Polypterus senegalus
TCTGTGCTCATACTGGCCATTTAATAGTGCAAACACCACATGCCGAGAAAATAACAACTTCCGGGTGAGAGCTCAACACAAGTGGTGACGTTTACGAAACGATAGCCAATCATATTATCGTACAGCTCTTCTTGAACGGGTATACAGTTCTAGTGAGATTACATCGAGTGATGTGGCTTATTGTTAGTTTTTTTTTTTTTTTTAAGAGAACAGAATACTTTTTCCAGTCAACCGTTTGGTAAAGATGACAACCGATGTGTATCAACATCTGTTTCTTTTACTTCTGACGTCGATGGAGTAACATTACGTTTTATGTGTAAACAGGTTAATAGGTAATAAGTGTAAATAGGTAAATAGGTACAAATAGGTTTATATAGGTTTATAATATATATATATAGATTATATAAATATATATATATATAAATACATCCAGGAACAGTCCGTCGTATTGAAGTGGGAGTAATTACTGCTTTGTAATATTTCAATGGAAAATATTGTTATTACCACCCGTTGTTCCAAAATGGATTTATAATTGTAAATGAATGAGTCAACCATTCAAGTTTCAATTAATTATTTTGTTTATATTTACAAAGTATATATATATATATATATATATATATATATATATATATATATATATATATATATATAAACTGCTCGAAAAAATTAAAGGAACACGTTGAAAACACATCAGATCTCAATGGGAAAAAGAAATCCTCCTGGATATCTATACTGATATAGACTGGGTAATGTGTTAGGAACGAAAGGATGCCACATCGTTTGATGGAAATGAAAATGATCAACCTACAGAGCCCTGAATTCAAAGACGCCCAAAAAATCAGAGTGAAAAAATTTATGTGGCAGGCTAGTCCATTTTGCCAAAATTTAATTGCAGCAACTCAAAATTGTACGCAGCACCACTTTGTAGAGCCCCTGTGTTCTTGTATACATGCCTGACAACATCGGTGCATGCTTCTAATGAGATGACAGATGGTGTTGTGGGGGATCTCCTCCCAGATCTGGACCAGGGCATCACTGAGCTCCTGGACAGTCTGAGGTGCAACCTGGTGGCATTGGATGGACCAAAACATAATGTCCCAGAGGTGTTCTATTGGATTTAGGTCAGGAAAGTGTGGTGGCCAGTCAATGGTATCAATTCCTTCATCCTCCAGAAACTGCCTGCATACTCTCACCACATGAGGCCAGGAATTGTCGTGCACCAGGAGCCACTGTACCAGCATAGGGTCTGACAATGGGTCCAAGGATTTCATCGTGATACCTAATGGCAGCCAAGGTGCCTTTATCAAGCCTGTAGCGGTCTGTGTGACCCTCCATGGATATGCCTCCCCAGACAATCATTAACCCACTACCAAACTGCTCATGCTGAATGATGTTACAGGCAGCATAATGTTCTCCATGGCTTCTCAAGACCCTTTCACTTCTGTCACGTGCTCAGGATGAACCTGCTCTCATCTGTAAAAAGCACAGGGCACCAGTGGTGCATCTGCCAATTCTGGTATTCTATGGCGAATGCCAATCGAGCTGCATTCTGCTGGGCAGTGAGCTCATGGCCCATTAGAGGACATGGGGCCCTTGGGTCACCCTCATGAAGTCTTTCTGGTTGTTTGGTCAGAGACATTCACACCAGTGGCCTGCTGGAGGTCATTTTGTATGGCTCTGGCAGTGCTCATCCTGTTCCACCTTGCCCAAAGGAGCAGATACTGGTCCCTGCTGATGGGTTATGGACCTTCTATGGCCCTCTCCAGCTCTCCTAGAGTAACTGCTTGTCTCCTAGAATCTCCTCCATGCTCTTGAGACTGTGCAGGGAGACACAGCAAACCTTCTGGCAATGACATGTATTGATGTGCCATCCTGGAGAAGTTGGACTACCTGTGCAACCTCTGTAGGGTCCAGGTATCGCCTCATGCTACCAGTAGTGACACTGACTGTAGCCAAATGCAAAACTAGTGAAGAAACAGTCAGAAAAGATGAGGAGGGAAAATGTCAGTGGCCTCCACCTGTTAAACCATTCCTGTTTTGGGGGTCATCTCATTGTTGCCCCTCTAGTGAATCTGTTGTTAATTTTATTAACACCACAGCAGCTGAAACTGATTAACAACCCCCTCTGCTACTTAACTGACCAGATTAATATCCCATAAGTTCCATTGACTTTATGCTATACTCTGATTAAAAAGTGTTCCTTTAGTTCTTTTGAGCAGTATATATACAAAGTATATATATATATATATATATATATATATATATATATATATATGTATATATATATATATATATATATATATATGAGAGTCATGTCAAAAATAAATGAAAAATACTACAGCCTGTTAATTATTCAACAGACGCTGCAGAAAGGCAAGCAGACACTGAGAGTACATACAGATGTGAAAGGCACTATGAACTGATAGGGAAGGCACTGTATAATACATATAAAACTGTCAGAAAAAAAACAGAAGGCAGTATAGTAGGCAGGCAGGGAATTCACTGTATAAAAGCAGACAGACAATGCATTGGAGAGATAATAATATCACACACACACATTTTTTTATCTCTGCAATTAATATCAAAATCATGTATTAATAATCAGATGATGTAGGCAGGCAAGTACGTAGTACAGATAGATTTGAAAGGCACTAGGTAGAAAGATAAATAGGGAAGGCACTGTATAAAAGATATAAACCTGTCAGAAAAAAAAAAACTGGGAAGGGACTAGACAGACAGAAAGCTAGACAGGGAATTCATTGTATAATAGGCAAGCAGAGAGGACACTGGACAGATAACTGATATAATGTATATAATATAAAGTATATTTTATATAGGAGATTTTTTATTTAAAACACATATATATATATATATATATATATATATATATATATATATGCACTGTATATACACACACACACAATGAATTTTAAATGAAACAACTCAGATGCAGTTGAAGTGCAGACTTTCAGCTTTAATTCAGTGGGTTGAACAAAAAGATTGCATAAAAATGTGAGGGAACTAAAGCATTATTTAACACTTCATTTCAGGGGTTCAAAAGTAATTGGACAGATTAAATAACTGGAAATAAAATGTTAATTTCTAATACTTGGTTAAAAACCCTTTGCTGGCAATGACAGCCTGAAGTCTTGAACTCCTGGACATCACCAGATGCTGGGTTTCCTCCTTTTTAATGCTGCTTTCAGTTGCTGTTTGTTTGTGGGCCTTTCTGTCTGAAGTTTAGTCTTCAACAAGTGAAATGCATGCTCAATTGGGTTACAATCAGGTGACTGACTTGGCCAATCAAGAATTTTTTCTAATTCTTTGCTTTAATAAACTCCTGTGTTGCTTTGGCTGTATGTTTTATGTCATAGTCCATCTGCATCATGAAACACCGCCCAATCAATATGACTGCATTTAGCTGGATTTGAGCAGACAGTATGTCTCTGAACACCTCAGAATTCATTCGACTGCTCCTGTCCTGTGTCACATCATCAATAAACACTAGTGTCCCAGTGCCACTGGCAGCCTGTGACGATGTGGGTTCTGGCTCCACGCTCCCATGGCTGTTTGGGAACCCTCGAACCCAACACCGTCGATAATGAAACCGAGTGAGCCAGTCAATGGAGGCAAATTGAGCATCTGAGCAAGGGGATGGTTGAAAGTACAAAAGTGCTTTTATTAAAACAGTCAACAAAAACAGTGTTCCATAAATAGTGCAGTTTCAAATTCATTAAATAAATAATCCATAAAAAGAACACGTGGAGTAAAACCAATAAATAGAAAAAAAACAATCCTTAAAAACGAGAGGTTAAAATCTTTTTAGGAAGCAGTCTTAAAACCATCAACAAATCCGGTGCTTTTCTGTATGCGTCTCACCTGCTTATCCCGTATGGGCCAAGCAGCAGGCAAGACGCTCTCTACAGCTGCCCTCCTCAAACACACGCAAGACTGGAGACCTCCCGATCCCTGGCTTCGGTTTGGCTCTCATCCCAGCCTCGAGACTTGGACTCCTTGGTCTCCAGGACGCTCACACCAAGGACTGCCACTCCAAGCCTCCCGACTTCCGCTGCCCTTCTGCGGCCTTCTGCGGCTCGTCGCTTTCACCTTGGTCACTCCCGCTACCTGCTCGCTCAACGGGAGCGACATCAACACAAACACGTGGGTGTCGGCCTAACACCCAGCTTCTACGCAGCTGCCCACGAGCGCTCGATCGCGCGCTCACCACACGCTCCGCGTGTCCGTTTCTCTCCTGCACCGCTTGCTTCCACGCTCCCTGTAACCTCCGTCCTCTCCTTTCCTTTCCTTTCTCTCTCCGATCGTTTCTTTCTCTTTCCTAACGTTTCTTTTTTCTTCTTCTCCCTCTAAAACCGACTCGCGCTTCTTTTTAAACGTGAGGGGCCATCACAGCTGCAGCATTAGCCACGGGAGCAATCACGAATGTGGGCAGTTCCTCACCTGTGCACACGGTGAGAAACGCCCAACATCGACGACTGCCCCGCGGCTCGCTACAACAACGCCCCCCTCACGAAGCCGCCTCGGGTGCGATGATTATTTACTTAAAATCAATGGCCTTTTCTCCACGAGCTGTGGACCCATAACACCACACAGCCATGCACGCCCAAGCCATCACATTGTCTCCACCGTGTTTTACAGATGATGTGGCATGCTTTGGATAATGAGCTGTTCCACGCCTTCTCCATACTTTTTTCTTTCCATAATTCTGGTAGAGGTTGATCTTGGTTTCATCTGTCCAAAGAATGTTTTTCCAGAACTGTGCTGGCTTTTTTAGATGTTCCTTAGTAAAGTCCAATGTAGCCTTTCTGTTCTTGATGCTTATGAGTGGCTTGCACCTTGTAGTGCACCCTCTCTATTTACTTTCATGCAGTCTTCTCTTTATGGTAGACTTGGATATCGATACGCCTACCCCCTGGAGAGTGTTGTTCACTTGGGTGGCTGTTGAATGGGTTTCTCTTCATCATTGAAATGATTCTGCGATC
>NW_024380039.1:0-22000 GCF_016835505.1 Polypterus senegalus
TGCTCTGCTATTTTTTTGATTAGCTGCCTTCACACAGCTTCTCCGCTGCTTTATAAACGAACGCCATATAAGGCCATCGTTTCTCCTTGCTTCGCGGTTCTGTACTGTTTTACACTATTGTTCGTTTATTATGATTCTTATAGTTATTGTGTAGCTATTCGAGACTTATTTTACTCTTCAGGTACCCATTTCCTTTATTTAATCCACGGCTTGTACATTATTTTTTTCTCATTTATTACAATTATATAGATATTTATTGATTCCCTTCTTTAGCTGACTGCCTGCTCATATAAGACGCTCTGCTGGTTTTTTGTGAAACAGCCTTTACACAGCTTCTCCGCTGTTTTATAAACGAACGACATATATAAAGCCATCACCTTGTCAATTGTGTAATGCGTTTTTTGAACAGGTTTGATGCATGGAAGTGATCATTCGTACTGTGTTCAGGCAGTTCACGTGAGCTGCTCTCTTGTGTGATGTTGCGATGTCTATGACTTTATTTAATGTTAGACCCGGCACTTAAAAGTTTCTGGCTGCACTCCGGTTGTAATATGACGAAGCTGCGCAAGCTCACTCTTGAGAATGCAACGTATAAATGTCCATGAGAAAAGCAATCTTTGGGAGTTCTTCCTTCTTTACTACGTACTGCGGTCACAGTCAGTTCACGTGATTACGTGGGAGGCGTGATGATGTCACACGCAGCTCCACCCCCCCATGGCCGTCAAGCTAACGTCCATTACAGTATATGGAGAAAAATAGGTTCCAGTTATGACCATTATGCGTAGAATTTCGAAATGAAACCTGCCCAACTTTTGTAAGTAAGCTGTAAGGAATGAGCCTGCCAAATTTCAGCCTTCTACCTACACGGGAAGTTGGAGAATTAGTGATGAGTCAGTCAGTCAGTCAGTGAGGGCTTTGCCTTTTATTAGTATAGATATATACTGTATATGTATGTATGTGTGTGTATAAATACTCAGCAAAAAGAAACATCCTCTGACTTTCAACTGTTTTTACTTTCAGTAAACTTAATGTGTAAATATTTGTATGAACACTAAAAGAGTCAACACCATAAGACATAAACTAAAAATGTTTCACAATGTGTCCCTGAATGAAGGGAGGCTCAAAATCAAAAGTACCAGTCAGTATCTGGTGTGGCCACCAGCTGCTTGAAGTACTGCAGCGCATCTCCTCCTCATGGAATGGACCAGATTTGTCAGTTCTTGCTGTGAGATGTTACCCCACTCTTACACCAAGGCATCTGCAAGTTCCTGGACATTTCTGGGGGGAATGGCCCTAGCCCTCACCCTGCGATCCAACAGGTCCCAGACATGCTCAATTCCTTCGACGATAAACACGAATCCGTCCATCACCACTGGTGAGACAAAACCATGACTCATCAGTGAAGAGCACTTTTTGCCACTCCTGTCTGGTCCAGCGAAGATGGGTTTGTGCCCATAGGCGGCGTTGTTGCTGGTGATGTCTGGTAAGGACCTGCCTTACAACAGGCCTACAAGCCCTCAGTCCAGCCTCTCTCAGCCTATTGTGGACAGTCTGAGCACTGATGGAGGGATTGTGTGTTCCTGGTGTGACTCGGGCAGTTGTTGTGGCCATCCTGTACCTGTCATGCAGGTGTGATATTCGGATGTACCGATCCTGTGCAGGTGTTGTTACACGTGGTCTTCCACTGCGAGGATGATCAGCTGTCCTTCCTGTCTCCCTGTAGTGCTGTCTTAGGCGTCTCACAGTGCGGACATGGCATTTTATTGCCCTAGCCACATCAGCAGTCCTCATGCCTCCCTGCAGCATGCCTAATGCACGTTCACGCAGATGAGCAGGGACCCTGGGCATCTTTCTTTGGGTGTTTTTCACAGTCGGTAGACAAGTCTCTTTAGTGTCCTGCGTTTTTTGAACTGTGACCTTAAATGCCTACTTTCTGTAAGCTGTTAAGGTCTTAACGATTATTCCACAGGTGCATGTTAATTAATTGATTATGGTTAATTGAACATGCATGGAAAACATTGTTTAAACCCTTTACAATGAAGATCTGTAAAGTTATTTGGATTTTTAAAACATTATTGTTGAAATACACAGTCCTGAAAAGGGACGCTTTTTGCTGAGTATATATATATATATATACTGTATATATATATATATATATATATATATATATATATATATATATGTATATTCAATGTATTCGTAGTCTGAATCACAATCTGATTGTATGGGTGGTTACCTACCAGGTAACGCCTGTGGTTGGTCAGCAAGTCGGCTAACATCCGCCACGGTGCCCTCTTTCAGTTGTGAGAAGCAGGTCATAGAATGGTTGAAATAGTTTTACTGTCAAATAATGCAAAGAGTACGCAACACATGTTTCGCCCTAATTCTGGGCTCATCTGCGAGACAATCCACAATTCAATAAATCAAAATCTGGTCAAAATATAAACAAAACAGTTCATATGCGCAACGCAATTCTGAGGCGTCGGTGGCCATTTTATAGGGGAGGAGCCGGAAGTGGAAGAATGCTGGGAAGGAACCGTGAGGGAGGATGGGACTGCTGACGTCAGGAAAGATGACGGAGGAAGGGCGGAAGTAGACGCATTCTGCTGGAAGGCTTATGATGGCGGAGCGTCTCTTTTCCTGGAAGACATTAAAGGAGAAAGGTTAGTATCCCGCCACTCCCTGCCGGCGTGCGTGACAATATATATATATAGCAAAATACCCGCGATTTGCAGCTGAGAAGTAGTGTGTTAAAGATGTAATGAAAAAGAAAAGGGAACATTTCACAAATAACGTAACATGATCGGGGTAATTACATTCAATGCATTCGTAGTCTGAATCACAATGTGATTGTATGGGTGGTTTCCTACCAGGTAACGCTTGTGGTTGGTCAGCAAGTCGGCTAACATCCGTCAAGGTGCCCTCTTTCAGTTGCGAGAAGCAGATCATAGAATGGGTGAAATAGTTTTACTGTCAAATAATGCAAAGAGTATGCAACACGTGTTTTGCCCTAATTCTGGGCTCATCAGGCAGACACACCATACAATCAGATTGTGATTCAGACTACGAATGCATTGAATGTAATTACCCCGATCTATTTACTGTCAAATAAAGGAATCACACGCCGTGGTGCAATGTAAGAGGCTTCGCCCCTGACGCTGACATTCTGAGGTTCGATCCAGGGATGCAGTGAGTGTGTACGCCTGATGAGCCCAGAAATCTGCGCGAAACATGTGTCGCGTACTCTTTGCATTACCTGACAATAAAACTATATGTGTGTGTGTGTGTGTATATATATATATATATATATATATATATATATATATATACTGCTCAAAAAAATTAAAGGAAGACTTTTTAATCAGAGTATAGCATAAAGTCAATGAAACTTATGGGATATTAATCTGGTCAGTTAAGTAGCAGAGGGGTTGTTAATCAGTTTCAGCTGCTGTGGTGTTAATGAAATTAACAACAGATGCACTAGAGGGGCAACAATGAGATGACCCCCAAAACAGGAATGGTTTAACAGGTGGAGGCCACTGACATTTTTCCCTCCTCATCTTTTCTGACTGTTTCTCACTAGTTTTGCATTTGGCTACAGTCAGTGTCACAAATGGTAGCATGAGGCGATGCCTGGACCCTACAGAGGTTGCACAGGTAGTCCAACTTTCAAGGATGGCACATCAATATGTGCCATTGCCAGAAGGTTTGCTGTGTCTCCCTGCACAGTCTCAAGGGCATGGAGGAAATTCTAGGAGACAAGCAGGTACTCTAGGAGAGCTGAAGAGGGCCATAGAAGGTCCATAACCCATCAGCAGGACCAGTATCTGCTCCTTTGGGCAAGGAGGAACAGGATGAGCACTGCCAGAGCCCTACAGAATGACCTCCAGCAGGCCACTGGTGTGAATGTCTCTGACCAAACAACCAGAAAGACTTCATGAGGGTGACCCAAGGGCCCCATGTCCTCTAATGGGCCCTGAGCTCACTGCCCAGCAGCATGCAGCCTGATTGGCATTCGCCATAGAATACCAGAATTGGCAGATGCACCACTGGTGCCTTGTGCTTTTTACAGATGAGAGCAGGTTCACCCTGAGCACGTGACAGAAGTAAAAGGGTCTGGAGAAGCCATGGAGAACATTATGCTGCCTGTAACATCATTCAGCATGAGCAGTTTGGCGGTGGGTTAATGATTGTCTGGGGAGGCATATCCATGGAGTGTCACACAGACCGCTACAGGCTTGACAAAGGCACCTTGGCTACCATTAGGTATCAGGATGAAATCCTTGGACCCATTGTCAGACCCTATGCTGGTACAGTGGCTCCTGGTGCACGACAATTCCTGGCCTCATGTGGTGAGAGTATGCAGGCAGTTCCTGAAGGATGAAGGAATTGATACCATTGACTGGCCACCACACTTTCCTGACCTAAATCCAATAGAACACCTCTGGGACATTATGTTTTGGTCCATCCAATGCCACCAGGTTGCACCTCAGACTGTCCAGGAGCTCAGTGATGCCCTGGTCCAGATCTGGGAGGAGATCCCCCACAACATCATCTGTCATCTCATTAGAAGCATGTATACAAGAACACAGGGGCCATATAAAGTGCTGCATAATTTTGAGTTGCTGCAATTAAATTTTGGCAAAATGGACTAGCCTGCCACATAATTTTTTCACTCTGATTTTGGGCGCTTTGAATTCAGGGCTCTGTAGGTTGATCATTTTCATTTCCATCAAACGATGTGGCATCCTTTCGTTCCTAACACATTACCCAGTCTATATCAGTATAGATATCCAGGAGGATTTCTTTTTCCCATTGAGATCTGATGTGTTTTCAAAGTGTTCCTTTAATTTTTTTGAGCAGTTTATATAGCAAAATACCCCGATTTGCAGCGGAGAAGTAGTGTGTTAAAGAAGTAATGAAAAAGAAAATCGTTGAACACAAAAATATAATTCACTCTTTCGGAGACTACTAGAAATCCCTATATACCACTGAGTTTAAAGAAGACAATACACAATCTAATACATTTATGGATACATTACAGATACCACAAATAGACGCTTTTAGTGTGGAGGAACTTGATAAACCTCTGGTGTTATCAGAATAACTAGATGCTATAAAGTCACTCCAAGGCAGGAAAGCAGCAGGCCCTGATAGCTACCCTGCAGAATTTTACAAGAAATTCTCCGCTCAGCTAGCTCCCCTCCTATTAGCAACATTTACAGAAGCCAGAGATAACCAATTACTTCCACAAACCTTTCGCCAAGCACTAATCACTTTCTTTCCAAAACAAAATAAGGACTTATTACAATGTGCATCATACAGACCAATTTCACTTCTGAATAACGACGTTAAAATTCTCTCAAAAATCATAGCCAGAAGGATGGAGAAAGTGCTCCCCTAGGTAAGACCAAACTGGATTTATTAGGGGCCGACACTTATCTTCAAATCTTCGACGCCTGTTTAATTTAATATACTCACCAACTAAATCAAACACCCCAGAAATATTATTATCATTGGATGCAGAAAAAGCATTCGACATGATTGAATGGAAATACCTTTTTACTACATAGGAGAAGTTTGTGTTTGGCCCAAACATTTGTGCATGGATTAAATTACTGTATACTAACCCAGAAGCTTTAGTTTGCATCAACAACATTTGCTCAGACTACTTTAAACTACAATGTGGCACAAGACAAGGATGCCCCTTGTCACCGCTGCTGTTTGCGATTGCCATTGAACCACTGGCAATACATTGTCGAAATACTGATCAGATAAAGGAGATTAGCAGAGAAGGACTGGAAGAAAAAATCTCATTATATGCAGATGATATGGTACTGTATATTTCGGACCCAGAAAATTCTGTGCCTGCAGTCTTAGCAGCACTCACAGAATTTCAAAAGATCTCTGGTCTCAGAATTAATCTGAATAAAAGTGAACTCTTTCCAGTGAATTCTCAAGCATATAATATTAGATTAGATACCCTACCTTTTATCATTGCAGAACAGTTTAAATACCTAGGTAAATATCACAAGTAAACATAAAGCTCTATATCAGCAAAATTTCACCGTCTGTATGGAAAAAAATTAAAGAAGACTTGCATAGATGGTCAACCCTTCGTCTAACACTAGCTGGAAGAATTAACACTGTTAAGATGAATATTCTTCCTAAGCTCCTTTTTTATTTCAAAACATCCCAATATACATTAATAAATCATTCTTTAGGCAATTAGATTCAACAATAACCTCATTTATTTGGAATTCAAAACATCCACGCATCAAAAGAGCGACCCTACAAAGACAAAAGGTAGAAGGTGGCATGGCTCTACCTAACTTCCAGTTTTATTACTGGGCAGCAAATATACAGGCAATAAGAACCTGGACACAAATAGAAGAACATACACAGGCATGGACCGCAATAGAAGTAAAATCCTGCAGTACTTCTTTGTATTCCTTGCTCTGTGCTCCAATAAACACACGCTATAGACAATATACAAATAACCCAATTGTGCTCCACTCACTTAGAATCTGGAACCAATGTAGAAAGCATTTTAAGACGGAGAAGCTTTTATCTGTGGCACCTCTGCAAGAGAACCACCTCTTTCAACCTTCACAAACATATGCAGTTTTTAATATCTGGAAAAAATTTGGAATTAACTTGCCTAGAGATCTTTATATAGACAACGTCTTTGCATCCTATGAACAATTACATTCCAAATTTAACATTTCAGCTACACATTTCTTTCACTATCTTCAAATCAGGAACTTTGTTAAACTCAACCTTCCGGATTTTCCTCATCTTGCACCCTCATCCATGCTGGAAATAATATTGCTCAATCTCAAGGACTTAGACTCCATCTCTACTATATATATATATATATATATATATATATATATATATATATATATATATATATATATATATATATATATATATATATATATAATATATATAAAATCATTTTAAAATCCCTTCCTTTCCAAGATCCAAGAGAACACTGGGAAAAAGATCTCTCAATTAATATATCAGAAAAGGAATGGAAAGTAGCAATGCAGAGAATTCACTCAAGCTCCATATGCGCAAAGCATACAATTATACAACTCAAAAATATATATCGAGCATCACACACTGCATGCATGGGTTTTTTTACACTGTCTTCCTTTAGCTAGACATTGACTTTTTCCACTGTGTGCTTTGTTTCCGCAGTAGCTGCACTTATGAATATGCTTGTATGCGTACTGCGTTCACAGTCAGCTCACGTGAGCCGCTCGGAGCACATGCATCGAAGGTCATTTGCATAAGCACAGTCCTTCGCCCGCGAATATTGACCTTTTATGGGCAAGCATTCAATTACGTGGGAGGCGTGATGACGCGGGACGCAACTCCGCCTCCCACGGCCATCGAGCTGCAGTCTATTACAGTATATGGGCGAAAATAGGTTCCAGTTATGACCATTACGCATAGAATTTCGAAATAAAACCTGCCCAACTTTTATAAGTAAGCTGTAAGGAATGAGCCTGCCAAATTTCAGCCTTCTACCTACACGGAAGTTGGAGAATTAGTGATGATTGAGTGAGTGAGTGAGTCAGTCAGTCAGTCAGTCAGTGAGAGCTTTGCCTTTAATTAGTATAGATGACTAAATTTAACTTACATTCCTACCAAACATATTTCTGTCGACTAAATAAAAATTACTTATATTTAAAATTTAAATAGAACTTACGATAGTTCATAATACCCACGCAGCACTAAGTGCATGTGAGAGCAGGAGTCATCCATTTTAACAAGCAGCGTATTGCACTGATACGAAATAGCCCATTTAAATATTTAGGAATGGATAGATAAATTAAGATTTTGTACAAATGTTTTTCATTTTTCTTCCTCGATGGATTCTGGCACCCCCAGCAACAGCTGCTCGCACCCCATATATGTGTATATATATGTATATATTGTCGTGGATGCCAGGGGCGATGACCCTACCGGGATGCCTTGAAGACGGAAGTGGGCATGCCCATCTGGGACCACGTGGGGCTGCCTTCCTGGTTGCTTTGGGGCCACGGGTACAGGGCATGGAAGCTCCACCTTGTAGAGGCCCACGGTCACCGCCAGGAGGCCCCAATGCCTTGGGACCTGTTGCCCCAGCACTTCTGCCACACCAGGAAGTGCTGGGGAAGACTTTGGGAGACACATAATATTAATAATAATATATATATATATATAAAATATCACAGCAACACTCATAACAGTGACTAAACAATTACATTGACAATCATGTTACGCTATTTTCAAAATGTTTCCTTTTCTTTTCATTACTTCTTTAACACACTACTTCTCCGCTGTGAAGCTGGTATTTTGCTAGTACATATATATATATATGTATATGCATATGCATATTTATATATAATGTACTGTATATATATATATATATATATATATATATATATAATACTAGGGTGTTGTACTGTGTTAGCCATTATAAATGTAGAGAAAAGCCAAGCAAAATTACACCTTTTATTGGCTAACTAAAAAGATTACAGTATGCAAGCTTTCGAGGCAACAGGCCCCTTCTTCAGGCAAGATGTAAAATGTATATATAGTAAATAAAAATACCTATTGTTTTTCACTTTAACTTTGTTGTTTACATCTCAGCCTCATCACCATTAATTGGTCTCGGCTATGAACTACAGGATACTCAAGGTTCAAGTGTCTGTCAGAGTGTGGGCTGAGAAACAGGAATCATAAACCATTAGCAAGTCATTCAATCTGCCTGTGAGCTATTGGAAAACAAAAGAAATGTAACGAATTGTATCTTAAACTTTGTAAGTCACCTTTCATAAAGGCATCAGCCAAATAAGTAAATAATAATAAATATAAGTTTAACTTTCACAAGTGATTATATACATGGTCTTGTGCATACTGAATGATACAATATGTACTGAGATCATTTTCTTGTTACACTCCTTTCAAGTACATTTTTAATAAAAATCATTTTTAATTCATCTGTCTCCCCTCTAATACTATCTTTCTGAAAGAATTTTAAATTATTAAAAATACTTTGAAACTGCTGCAAGTTCTTTTAAGTTGAAGTCAAAATGAAGTTCCCAGGTACAGACTAAGGTTTTAGGGAATCAGGGACTACCCTTTAATTCCTTAAGTTCTAAAAGAGTAGCATTTTATTTACTTTGTATCATTTTCAACGATAAAATCATCCTTACAGGGTGCACAGCTTGAAAGACAACACACACTGTGAATCTGGGTAGGCCTTGAAATGTTCAGGTTGCCTGAACGTTTCTTTGTGCCTCTGATAAAATGTCTGCAACCCATTTTATAAGATTCACTTTGGGCAGGGTTAATAGTCCAAAGGTGTTTATTCATTAGTGAGAAAAGACGCAGCAGTAAGACTTCTAGCTTGAGCCTTCTGTCTCTTTATTTCTCTCTCTCTAATAACATCTGACATATGACACTGCACTCTACAAAGTAAAGCAAAACAAAATGAATACTCTGAAGATCAGGTTTTATGTTACTCCTTTATTATAATTTGAATTAAAACCATGCATTTTTTCGAGAAATGTTAAAAGTCTTGCAGCCGGTATGACACAAATTACTGAATAACAATTTAAAACAACACAATAATACAGATAAAAACTTGGAAATAATAATAACAAGGTTAAGTCTATGAGTATTATATCCCCTTTTTGCATTTTACTGTATTTATTATTTCTAGAATTATTTTTACCATAGCTAGACATGATGAAGCAACCAAATTGGCAGAGACAGACACACAAGTGATATATCTTATTGTGATGTTGTGTAGAACCCATTCATTGTGAAGTTTTCATTTGAAAAGTAAAGGGAAAACTATTGTTATCAGTTATGATAGCTACCGAATAAACATTTTACATCAGACGCAGAAGTATACAATTTTTCTGAACTACTACAATAACAAATTTTATGTGGCATGTTGTCCACAGGACAGGCAGAAATAGATACTGTTTTGTAATGCTTAATTAAACTTTTTATTTGTCATTACATCTTCACAACTTGAATTACCTTTTTATTTTGTATTATATCATCACAAAATAAATTATCTGCAAATGTTTAGTAGAACAACATTACATGTTGAATCATTGGTAATACATTTTAGTTGTTAGTGTGTTATGTTGAAAAGGTCATAGAGGCACATCAGTGACTATTATTTTGCAATAATAACTATAAGTTAGAGCTGGCTGGGAGGAGTATACAATTAGGTATTTATGCAGTTTTTAGGTTAGAAAAGATTACTATTGAATATTTACACAGTTTTTTAAATGTTTCAAATAATAACATTAAGATTTTCATAGCTTAAAATTACTTAGCAAAGTAAGTAAGCTTTAACGTGTGCTTAGGGATGTTGAATACTCCAGTGTGCTTTTCACTGTTAGGTATGGTACGTTATTCATTAAGAGGTGTGCTACACCTCTTAAACAACAGTACAAAAGAAAATGCTAATCTCAAAGAGCTGGTAGCGCAACAGTAGTATAATTACTGCTCAAACTAGCACTTCTAACATAGCTATCCACCTTAATAAAATGCTAAGTGTCTGTGTTTCTATCTGCATGTCCATCTGGTTACAATGTCTCTGTCATTCCAAAAGATGGCACATCACAAACATTTTAGTAATAAAATGCATTGTGTTTGCCCTTTCAATAGATGGTGCATATGCCAAACATTAACACTGCCTTTATGAATCCTACCAAGTGGCATATAACAGACATATGCATTGCATGGGTCGCTGCAAATATTAATGTTGTGGTCTAAGTTGATTAGTTTGATTTCAACCTGTCTTAGACAGGTATCACAGCTAGCAGCAATATAAAGGTAATATAAAATGTATGCCATCACTATATATTTTATATATTTTGAAACGACCATCATAAAAATACTCCATTTCACATAGTTAATGGCCAGGAAACCTATTGTGGTTGATTGTTATGAATTTCATTTTTAATTACGTTATTGATTGTAAGTATTTAATAACAAAGGACAGATGACACATCATTAAGGTGTTATTAAGTTTTGTTCATAATTATGTCAGATGAGAAAAGCATTATATAAATGCAAAGAATTATTATTATTATTATATACTGTCACACACGTGCGACTAGGAGCGAGCTGAAGGGACCAAGTGAAGGTAATTACCCGCCAGACCAGGGGGTGGCAGGGTGTTCTAAACCTTTGTCTGTTATTCCTGCAGATCAAATACGGGAAAACCTACCTGACCAGACGTCACTTCCTGTCCCGGCACCTAGACGGACGTCATTTCCTGTCCTGGCACCTAGGCGGACGTCACTTCCTGTCCCCTTACCCAGACTGATGTCACTCCCTGTCCTGGTACCCAGACTGACATCACTTCCGGGTTACAAGACATAAAAGCCTCCATCTTGGCTAACTCAAACAGTTCAGTGTGGAACACGAATAAGCAACATCGCTGTACCCAAGATAATCCTTTGCAGCTAGGAACAATATACAGGTGGCTGCTCCAAACCTTTTTGAAAGTGTTGAGACTTGTTCTTTTACAATACCTTTCCCATACACAGTGGGAAAAAGTGAAAGTGGCTAAAGAAATGATTTTGTATGATATAATCACTTAAGGATATTGAATTATCCAAAGGGTTAACAAAGGTTCGGCATATTCAATTAACTAAAGGCAACATTAATAAATGGCATTCAGACTTTAAAAAGAAATTAGATTATTTCTCATAAAAAAAACTTTATTTTTTCTAATTTTAAGTAAAAATAAAAGAATATCACATTTGCATTATATTTGGCAGCTGGATTATGTTTCTTTCAGAGGAGCAAAATGAGATTGTCTGATTTTATTTCTTAATAACATATTAAAGATTAAACATTTTTACTTCAGTGTACTTATAGTATTGCCCACAATAAAACAATCACCTTTTTAATTACACAGAAACAGGGGTGGAGTGTGATTGTCCTTCATCACTAAAGTGACATGATACAGAGCTGCCCACCCTCACCCCCATGAGCATTATTTTAGGCTGCTATGGTAATAGTCAACAAATGAAAAGAGGCATGCAGCACTTATAGCAGGTGTCTTATGCTCTTTTCAGTGCATTTCTGTGGGTGTTGAAGCAACAAGGTGTCATGGTATAGTTTTGTACCCTTGATAGTTAAGACCTCAATTTCTAATCACTTTTACTACATCCAAAATGTGCTGTTTTGGAAATTGTTGCAGGTGATTGCAGAAAAACAAATCAAAATCTTTGGACTTGTGATGGGTAAAGCAATCAACGCTTGCAAAATGCCTTTCTATATTCCATTCATCTCCTTGAATTAGCGTAAGCTGTCTTAGTTTGTTGTGTTGATCAGAAATTAAATTATTTTTTTCATAAGGTAGAAGTACATCATTAAAAATAGTTGTGTCAACTATTTGACATTTTAAAATGTGTACATTGTCACAAAACGAGTCAAAGACAGAAAAAGGTTTGGGGCAGCCACCCATGTAATTTGGTATCCTGGCTGCAACTTCGTTTTCTTTCCAATACCAGCACTGAAGTGCTTACAACAGAGTCCAAAACAAGACTGACACAGAAGGGAAAAGGGAAGGCTTTTAAAGGGGGAGACAGGAAGTGAGGTCATAAGGGTCGGGCACGTGTTCATTGTTCATTGGTTTAGTCCCGGATGTGACATCAGGGGCCGGAGCTGGCAAGGTCTGTCTCCATTGGCTCGGTCCCAGAAGTGACGTCCAGAGAGACAGGTGGAACCTCCCGGGTTAGGTCTACAGGGAAGTGAGAAAGAGAGTTAGTGCGCTCTGCCACATCCCGGCATGGCTCAGAACTGCCTTCACTCGAGCCCTTTAGCTGCCTCCCATGCGCGCGTGTGTGACAAGGCCCCCCCCTCAGCCCAGACCCGTCGGGTCGGGCGACCTTAACCGAGAGGTCGTAACCCGAGAGAGAGCATCGGCGTTGGCATGGAGAGCACCCCGACGATGAACGAGCGAAAACTTGTACGGCTGCAGGTCAAGAAACCACCGGGTGACCCGCGGATTCGACTCCTTGTGCAGGGCCATCCACTGTAGAGGTGCATGGTCCGTGACAAGGGTGAACTCACGGCCCAACAGGTAGTACCTCAGCTGAGTGATCGCCCATTTAATCGCCAGAGCCTCCCTCTCCACCGCCGCATACCTGGTCTCCCGGTCCAACAGTTTCCGCTCAGGAACATGACGGGTGTTCGACACCATCGACACTTTGGCTCAGCACGGCTCCCAGGCCTGTGTCCGGCGTCCGCCTGGAGGATGAAAGGCAAAGAAAAGTTAGGTGCCATCAAAATAGGTGCGGACGTAAGGGCCTTCTTCAAGTCACCAAATGCAGCGTCTGTTTTTGCAGTCCATACCACAATGTTCGGGCCCTCTTCTTTGTTAAATCAGTCAAGGCGCCGCTTTCTCCAAAACCGGGTACAAACCGGCGGTAGTACCCGCTAACCCGAAAGGCTTGGACCTGCCGCTTGGTTCATGGACGGGCCATTTCAGAATGGCATCAATTTTGGAGCACTGTGGCCTTACGGTACCCCGACCCACCAGGTAGCCTAAATATTTGGCCTCGCTTAATCCAAAGAAACATTTCTTGGGATTAATCCGGAGCCCGGCCTCACCAAGTGTCCGTAATACCGCTTGGACATGCTGTAGGTGTTCCTTCCATGTGCTGGAATAGATGACCACGCCATCTAGGTAGGCAGCACTGTATGAGTTATGAGGCGAAGCACTTTGTCCACCAGACGCTGAAAGGTTGCTGGAGCCCGTGTAACCCAAATGGAAGGACACGATACTGCCAGTGTCCGCTAGGGGTACTAAACGCGGTTTTTTCCTTCGCGGAGTCCGTTAAAGGAACCTGCCAGTACCCTTTGTCATGTCAAGTGTGGTCAGGTATTGAGCCTGTCCAAGCCTCTCGAGGAGGTCGCCCACGCGCGTGGCATTGGATAGGCATCAAATTGGGAGACTTGGTTAAGCCGACGGAAGTCATTGCAGAACCTCCAACTCCGCCAGGCTTACCGACGAGCACAATGGGGCTGGACCAGGGACTATAACTCTCCTCAATTACACCTAGTTCCAGCATGCGCTTGATCTCAGCTCCACTTCAGCCTTTTTGCCTCGGGAAGACGGTACGGGCGTTCTCGGACAACAACCCCGGGCTCTGTCACAATGTTGTGCTCAATCAGAGAGGTCCTTCCGGGGTGTTCACTGACTACCTCTCGAACGGTCCGGATAACTGTTTCCAGCTCCTGCCGCTGCCTGGGTCTCAAGTCTGCGCCAAAGTTAAGGTCGTGTGTGTGAGCGAAGAGTGAGCGGGCTGGCCGGAGGAGGGATCGGGGTCCCTGTCCTTCCACGGTTTCAGCAGGTTCACATGATATACCGCTCCTTTGGCCGACGATTGGGTTGACTCACCAAATAGTCGACCAGTCCCTTCCTCTCCTTAACTTCGTAGGGGCCCTGCCAGTGGGCAAGCAACTTAGAGTGGGAGGTAGGCACTAGGACCATGACCCGATCTCCGGGTGGAACTCCCAAGAGACGTGCGCGGTTGTAGTAGCGAACCTGTGCTGCTTGAGCCTCCTCCATGTGACTTTTAAGGACAGGCGAATCTTTCCAAATCTATCGCGTAACGCGCGATATACTCCAGTATGTTAGTGGTGGGAAGAGCCTCTTCTTCCCAGCCTTCTTTCAAAATATCCAATATGCCCCGAGGTTGTCGCCCATACAGTAGTTCAAAGGGGAGAACCCGTGGAGGCTTGTGGGACTTCCGATAGGCAAAAAGGACGAGGGGGAGGAGCTGATCCCAGTTCCTTCCATCCTCGCTGACCACCTTACGTAGCATTTGCTTGAGAGTTTGATTAAACCTCTCTACTAATCCGTCGGTTTGAGGATGATACACCGAGGTTTTTAAATGCTTTATTTTCAGTAATCTGGCAGTCTCCTTGAACGTCTCCGAGGTGAAGGGGGTCCCCTGGTCTGTCAAGACTTCTTTGGGGATCCCCACGCGCGTGAATACCCCTAGTAATTCCCGTGCGATGGCTTTAGAGGTAGCTGAGCGCAACGGAACAGCTTCGGGGTATCGTGTAGCATAATCCACGAGGACTAAAATGTACTTGTGTCCTCGGGCTGAGGGCTCTAGAGGTCCCACCAGGTCGACCCCGATTCTGTGGAAGGGAACGCCAATCAAGGGAATAGGAACAAGAGGAGCACGGTCCCTCCTAGGAATCTGTCGCAGTTGACACTCCGGGCAGGAAGCGCAAAAGCGCTAACCTCCTCATTAATTCCTGGCCAGTAGAAACGGAGCTTGATCCGCTCCAGAGTTTTTTCGGTGCCCAGGTGGCCACCTAGGAGGTGGGCGTGTGCTAGCTCGCAGACCTGCCGCCGGAAGGTACGCGGCACTAGCAGCAGCCTCGTCTCCTGCCCGTCATGCATTGCTACACGGTAAAGGAGGTCATTATCTAACACAAAGTAGGGGCCCTGTGGCATCGACTGACTAGTGCGTTGGCCATTGACAAGGACCACTGCATTTTTTACAAACTTCAGGGAGTCGTCATTCCATTGCTCCCTTTGAAAGAAGCCGGCGTCTTTTAAATTGAAACCGCAACACGGAGAGAGGGTCAGCGCCGACCTCAATGGGCGTGGTTTCCTCCCGCTCCGCCGCGGCGTTGGTGGATGACGTGTCAGCCTGCGACGGCCCGGAGTTGCCACGTCAGCCAGGACGGCTGCTTCACCTCTCTCTGCCGGCTGATTACACGGCGTGGAGGCAGCTTGAGACGGTTCATCTCCGCCATAACGAGGCCCAACTTAACCCCGGGAGTGGTATGTGTCTCACCGCTTTTAATGTCAGACCAGTCCCGCCCTAGTATCACCGGGTGCGGAGGATCAGGAAGGATTGCCACGGTTACTTTCTGGACTGATCCTCCGTAGCTAATGACACAAGCGGCGGTGCTGTACCAGCGGTTTCCCGTGGACACAGGTTATACTGGTCTTGAATTTTAGCCATTGTCGCTGTAGCACAAAACGGCGGGCAACAATGGAAATGTTGCTGCCGGAATCGAGCAGAGCGGAAGTTTTAAACCCGTTAACGATCACCACGTCTGTATGCGGGACCGTCAACGGGTTTGTCAGAGCACACCAAGCCCTCCTCCCCCTCCACCTGCATTCCTCCTCGCCTCCAAGCGGTTTGCGTGCCCGCGGCGCCGCGCCGATGCAAGCTCCGGGTTATACAGGGAGGGGCTAGGTCTTGGGACATACCCCGGCTGAGTTTGGCAGAAGGACGGTTCCGCTCTCCCAGAGTGTGAGGCCGCCCTCTGTGTTTCCACTGTCACAAAACGAGTCAAAGACAGAAAAAGGTTTGGGGCAGCCACCCATGTAATTTGGTATCCTGGCTGCAACTTCGTTTTCTTTCCAATACCAGCACTGAAGTGCTTACAACAGAGTCCAAAACAAGACTGACACAGAAGGGAAAAGGGAAGGCTTTTAAAGGGGGAGACAGGAAGTGAGGTCATAAGGGTCGGGCACGTGTTCATTGTTCATTGGTTTAGTCCCGGATGTGACATCAGGGGGGCCGGAGCTGGCAAGGTCTGTCTCCATTGGCTCGGTCCCAGAAGTGACGTCCAGAGAGACAGGTGGAACCTCCCGGGTTAGGTCTACAGGGAAGTGAGAAAGAGAGTTAGTGCGCTCTGCCACATCCCGGCATGGCTCAGAACTGCCTTCACTCGAGCCCTTTAGCTGCCTCCCATGCGCGCGTGTGTGACAACATCAATATAAATATTTCAAGTCTAATTCTCGATTTTAATAGACATCTGTGCTAGATTCTAGTAAATGATCAAAAATCAAAAATAATCACTCACCTTGAAATAGTGTAAAACAATACCCCCAACATGCTTAAGTTTGAAATTTGTCATTTCTAAACTTCATAGAGTGTCTCTAAGGAGCACTAGGATCACTGGTAAAAAGTAAAATATCAAAAATATTATCATGTTGAAATAAAAAAAACAGAACTGCACATACCTATTTTAGTGATCCTAAGTTTTGATAAAAAGAGCAACTTTAACCCCTTGTATCCCAATATAGAGTGAACCCCTGGAGTCTGTTGATGGTGTCTGCATAACCGCAAGTCCTCACGATCATTTTTGCTGAAGACACCTATGATTTACTCTTTATCATCAAAGTGTAATTTCTGGCACAAATATAGTCCAAAAGTTGACCAGGTCTATAGGGGGAAACTCTAAAAGGCTTCAAATCTTGCATAGCTAGTCATCAAGATTAGTCGAATGTAATATCATGTGTTTTTTTTCATACTAGTAAGATAGAAGGTGCCAGAGTAAAAAAAAAATGAAGTGATTTCAAAGCATTCATAAGTTGTCTTCTTCTTTCAGCTGCTCCCGTTAGGGGTTGACACAGTGGATCATCTTCCTCCATATATTTCTGCCCTCTACATCTTGCTGTGTCACACCCTCCATTTTTTGCAATATCTTGGGGATTCTTGCCACTTTATTATTATTCGGTAAGTGCCACCTTGAAAGTGAGTTGTACAGTAAAAATCGTTGGCTATTTATATGGTTATCTGTAAAGATAAAACTAAAAGTCGGCCCATGGGCCCGGCATGGATGTTTAGAATTTTTTAAATCATATATAGGATTCTGGTCTATTATGAAATTTAACTCATGGACAAATTTTTACCCTCAAGAGCCTGAACTGAGTCACTTTGTCTCTGCAAATTCATTTTTTCTTACTCTGTTTCATAAGAGAATTGTGAAATTTTAGATAGATAGATAGATAGATAGATAGATAGATAGATAGATAGATAGATAGATAGATAGATAGATAGATAGATAGATAGATAGATAGATACTTTATTAATCCCAAGGGGAAATTCACATAATCCAGCAGCAGTATACTGATACAAAAAACAATATTAAATTAAAGAGTAATAAAAATGCATGTAAAAGCAGACAATAACTTTGAATAATGTTAGCATTTACTCCCCTGGGTGGAAGAGTCGCATAGTGTGGGGGAGGAATGATCTACTCAGTCTGTCAGTGGAGCAGGACAGTTACAGCAGTCTGTCACTGAAGCTACTCCTCTGCCTGGAGATGACACTGTTCAGTGGATGCAGTGAATTCTCCATGATTTACAGGAGTTTGCTTAGCACCCGTTTCTCTGCTACAGATGTTAAACTATCCTACAATAGAGCCTGCCTTCCTAACAAGTTTTTCCAGGCGTGAGACATTCTTCTTCTTTATGCTGCCTCCCCAGCCAACCACTCCCCCTTATTCTTAAAAATTGGTACCAGTACGCTTCTTCTCCAATTCTTGGGCATCCTCTCACTTTCCAAGATTCCATTAAACTATCTAGTTAAAAACTCCACTGCCATCTCTCCTAAATAACCCCATGCTTGCACAGGTATGTCATCTGGACCAACAGCCTTTCCATTCTTCATCCTCTTCATAGCCCTCCTTACTTCCTCCTTGCTAATCCTTTGCAGTTCCTGATTCATCCAACCTTCTCTCTTTCATTCTCTTCATTCATTAGCCACTTGAAGTACTCTTTCCATCTGCTCAACACACTCTCCTCAGTTGTGATGATATTTCCATCAAAGTATTCATAAGTAACTATTATAAACAGAATTGAACTTCTACTATGTTGTGTGAACTACTGTGTACCATGGATAGTTATAACTTTGCAATACATAATATGCAATGCCTGTATAGCAATAAAACATTATTCTTTATCCTTCCACCTATAATTTCTTTATATCCTGCTGCCATAATAACATTTCACACTGGTCATATAATTCTCTGTAATATTAAAAAATACCCACAAATCTACATCTTATCAGCACAAAACTGCACCATAATCTTACAGATACCAGTTAGTTTACTTATTGTATGACTTCCTGCCCCCTGGCTGTTCAGCATCACTGGATTGACTCTCTGTGGCAGCAAAACAACAGTGTTTTGTTCCCAAGGGGCATTCATATCATGTAGCATTTTACCTACCTAATATCTGCATCATAAATTCACAAAACATTTAACTTTCTTAATAAGCTGTACATAGCCTGAATTCTACAGCCTAAAGATACATACGAAAGTAACGTTAAAGTGCTATGTTAAAGTGAACCAATATTACCTGTTTTGTTATGTGAAGCACTACACATCCATGTCAGTGAGGCACAGCATGTTAATGACCCTAGATACTCAGTGTTCTTTAGGCAATGCAAGGTCAATCACATTTGCATACTACTCATGAAGTAATGCTGTGTTGTAAAGTTAATAAATGACAACTATTCTTACCTGCTCTAAATAAAGCTAATAGTTTTAAAAATTACACTGCATCCTCCATCGTTTTTTTCCCCCTCATAATTCTTACTTAATGAGCACTACCTTTCTTGTTCTTTTATAATTGTTGTCCACAGCAAAACAGTTAAATGCAGTGAGTAGGTTAAGAAAATGGATGGATGAATAGATAGTTTCAGTTTCACTTGATAAAAGCTGTTCCATTTAGGGAAGAGTCAAAGAGTCGCATGTGAAGTGGGCTTATATCACTTGGGGAGGGTTCATCTTTTTATGGATATACTAAATGCATGTGCATTTATTAATGAAAGATTTGAGAGTTTGTGCACAGCAGCTCAACCGACACATAGGAAATTACCTAGTCTTCCCGACTGCCACTTCACCCCTGCACAGAATTCATCACTGCTATTCTCGAGTCACTACGCTGACCTCACTTTCAATGAATATCAAAAAGCAGCACTGTATACTTCTATTCTTTGAATACCTTTACCTGAGTTACCAAGAATAGTGCATACTGCTTAGTATAAAGTAAGTGCTACCCAGACAATTTTGAGATTAAGTTTTAACAATTTAGCATCTTTATTTTAAATAACTTCTTTCTAAGCATGAATCATAAGATGAAAAAAAAATGAACTGAACATCAGAGTTAATTGGCAATGCACGTTGAAATACAACAGTACAGGGTCACCCTGGTGTGGCAAGTATAAATTAATAATTTAATAAAAGAATAATATAACCATCCAACCCTCTCCCACCCCAGCTCACATCATATTCTGTATATTTTCAACAATAAATTAATGATAGAGTGAAAATGGGATTGAGAGAAGGGGGTGGTGAAGACTGGGGGCACAAGGCAATCAAAACAGAGCTTTTTTTTCCACTCATTAATATCTGTCTTTAGAAGTTGAATAAATTTGTTGTTGATTGCAAATTCTAGTGAAGATTGATTTCTACTTTTTACATTTTAAAAGTGTACTGCATTTTTGTCACTTAAATTGACAAACAAAATCCTGTGTAAATTGTTAATACTATAAATGTATCTAAATGAATATACCAAGTAGAAAATATCTTTAATTATGTATAATTCATCCTCAGGCACAAAGGATAAATTCCAGAACTAAAGGAAGGTGCATATGATTGTGGGTTCTATATGAAACTGATCGGCAATAGGTTTGTGCTACTTCCAAGACCAGTTACTGCTCTGAGCCTGATGTTTACATCATAACCTTTATGGTATACTCAAAAAGTACATACTGCAAACAGCAAATTCAGAAAAAGAAATGGGAAAATTAATACAGAATGATTCATCACCAGTCATGCATGATATAATATTCTCACACCTTGTCTTGTGAATTAGGTCACAGTTCCTCTTGCATATCATACAAAATGATTAAAAAAAGGTTAACATCAAGAAAGGCATCCAACTGTAAATACTTCTGCTCCAATACCTGCAAAATTTGGATGACAACCCCCCAACCTGACTGAACCTCCAAAATGGCTGTCAAACCAGCACAAAGAAGGAATGGGAGGGACAGTGAGAGAGAGAGGCAGAATGAGAGGTAATATTTTCAAATCCCCAGTTCAAGGGCAAAGTGGACCAGATTCTATCTTGGCTACAAAGGGAAAACATGCAGCTATCGATAATCAAAGAATTTATCTGCTAAGAATAAACTTATACTACAAGCAATTCAATATCATGCAGTATATAGTACGGACAGGTTATTTATTAATAAAAGAAAAAAGCTTTACTATTAAATACGTAGAAATAAAATCTTAATCTCTAAGGGGTATTTGTTACCAATTATGCAAAAATGGCTGAACCAATTTTACAAAATTTTGCATATGTGTTACCATTGGTCTAACTTAAAATATAAGCTATATGGCATATTGGGAGAGGAGTTGTAATGTGGATGGCAACAAAAACAAAACAGTGCGGACAGTTGGCCTACAATTCATATAAGCAACAGGAGTGCACTTCACCTAATGGAAAGACACCCTTATAAGCATGTACAGGTTTGTAGCAGCCAAAGTGGGACCTCATCTAAAACTGAAATTATAACATGTTCTTCAGAACTTTTCTGAGTAACATTTTTTTTGCCTTTCTCGATTACAGTTTTTGTCTAAGAGTCTTTTGTCTCATTGTGGTTTGTATTTAAATCATGTTGAATTTCCAAATGACCGTTTTTCTCTTTTCAATTTCAGGAGAAATATAACAAACCAAAAGGGGTGAACGGTGTTGCTAAACCCTTAAGGAGCAAAACTCTTTCATCAAATCAAAACCTTACATTTTTTAAAAAGCCATCTGCATATTGTTAGTAAATGTGATAGAAAGAAGCTACATTGAAATAGAATTAAACACAGTTTTTAGTGCATGCTGAGCTACTGTTCAAAATATGGTAGAAACAGAATGACTGAGAACATTGTTAACAACTTTTACTATGTCTTGATGGTAGGCATTTACTCAAGTCCATTTTATAATTTTAAGCTTTGATGCCAATACAGTATTTGTAGTGATTTTAAATCAATATTGAATGAATCAATTTGGAATAATTTTTATAACATACTGAATACCAACACTGGTGATGTCTCCTGTATTAATACGGAGACCTGAAGCAATGTCAATGAATCTCAGTTCCTGCACTCTCCTAATTGTAAGATGCATTCCAAAATCAAAGTGGAA
>NW_024380040.1:0-26019 GCF_016835505.1 Polypterus senegalus
GCCCCCTTTTAGTACCCAAAAACATTTGCCCCGTGCCATTTTTTGGCCCAGGCCATGGACGCCTCCCTTATCACACCCCCCCCTTTTTTTTAAGATGATTGATATGTTTTGGATAATGAGCTTTTCCCACCCCTTTCCATACTTTCTTCTTGCCATCATTTTTGGGAGGTTGATCTTGGTTTCATCTGTCCAAAGAATGTTTCTCCAGAACTGTGCTGGTTTTTTTAGATGTTTTGAAAGTCCAATCCCTTTCTATTCTTAGGCTTATGAGGGGCTTACCTTGCATTCCCCCTTGTTTACCAGCCTTTTTTTATGGTAGATTTTGGTTTCCCAAGATGACCCCGGGAAGGTTTGTTCCTTGGTTGGCTGTTGTAAAGGGGGTTTCTTCATCATGGAAATCATTCTTTTCATCCCCCACTGTTGTTTTCTGTGGACGCCAGGTCTTTTGCGTTGCTGATTTCACCAGTCCTTTCTTTCTCAGGATGTAAAATGTGAGAAAACTTGAATTTTCCCAGATGGGTTTTCTGTTTTCGCGCTTAAGGTTTTGGCTTCTTTCACCTGCTGGAGCTCCTTTGCCCATTTGCTTTCACAGCAAAATTTTCCCAAGCAAACACCACCCTAGATCAACTGCGGGCCCTTTTTTATCTGCTTTTGAAAAGAATAAAACCGGATTTAAAACCCCTAGAAATACCCTTTTGAGTCAATTGCCCAATTACGGTAAAATAAGGGGTTGTTTCAAAAATGCTTTAGTTCCCCTACATTTTAACAACTTTTTTTTTAAACCCCACTAAATTTAAAAGCTAAAATCCCTTTAACTGCTTTGAGTTGCAAAAATTATTAGGGTTGAAAGAACCAAAATTGAAAAAGTTGTTTTGTCCAAATATTTATGGACCTAACTGACAGTATATATATATATATATATATATATATATATATATATTTTAAAATATATATTTTATATATATATATATATTTTTTTTATATATTTAAAAAAACAGTTACAAAATAATTTTTATTATATTTAGTTATATTTTTGTTGTACATCTCTCAATAGGTTATAGGATCATTTTGCCCGATTTAAATTTTACATTTCACATACATATTTTGTGTTTAAATTTAAACAAAAATATATTTTTTTATACAACATTAAAAGGTACATGTTATCTTTTTTCCATGCATTGAAGCTCAACTTGTCATTTTGAAGCAGCCCTTATCTTACCTTTTTGATGTTCTGGTATTTACAAACACAGCCGGATCCCAAAAAATGCCATTTGAAGAACTTTGACCAGGGCAACCCCCAAGGGAGGGTGGCAAGTGCTTCCCTGTATCCTCTGGGGGTCATAAAGGCCCTTGGACATGGTTTCCCAAAGGGGAAGCAACCTGGCCCCCCCACATTCTGCAAACACACATATAGAGACCACCGCAGGGAAATTTTCATCTCGTACCATCATCTATTGCAGAGTGCAGCTAATACAGGACAGTGGTTTCAAGATAAACAAAACCTTTGCCCCATTAAATATTAAAAAATAGATATTTATTTTATATTTAAAAGGGGTATTACAAAATTTGTAGTTGCATGACAGTAATTTTATTATATTGAAAAACCCAAACCCTTTAATCAAGGGATGAGTGATTGTGTGTTTTCTATCGGTCTGTGTGTCCATCTTTTTGTATGTCTCTGTTATTTGACATTTGGTATCGGTTTGGGAAAAGTCTGCTAATGTTTGGATGTATCTGTTGGAATAAAAACTGCGGGCATTTTTATAAATCAAACAAAATACTTTCCCAATAGATGGTGCCCTCTTCTGAATTAAACATTCATGCAAAATTTCCCAAATAAAAATGCAGACAGACAGAATTCATTACGGGATTTCCGCCATTTAGACAAGTTAGATATCTACTAGTCTTTAAGCACGGTCTTTTAAATGGAATATGGTGGATAAAGTAAATTGATAAATCAAAACAGAAAAGGGGTCAATCTACAGATGTATTCAAAATAAATGACATAAAAAATCAAATTAATTAGTGTTAAAAATATTTTTTACCTTGCCAAAACTTTTGGGTCAAGGTCTACAGAAAAAGGTTGAAATTGAGGCATGCTTAAAAATTTATATCAGGAAAATACAAGGCGTAATGAAAAGGCCAAAAATATGAATCTATTTTTTTTTTTTAATTTCTTCTCCTGCATCTTTTTGGTCTAAGTTCCTACTTTTGTGGTTTGAATATTGGGTGGGGGCAGACAGCTGGGGACCCACCCAGATGGGGCGCCTGGGAAGGGCCGGATGGGCAAAACCTCCCCTGGGCCAAAGGGCAGCTGCCCCTTCTGGGCCCCCGAACAAAACGGAAGTATCCCCATTGGGGGGCCCCTGAAAACCACAAGGGGCCCCAGGCGAAGGAACCCTGGGTGGGGCACTTTCCCCCCCCCTTAAAAACTGCCCGGAATTTCCAGGGACACCCAGTGCTTCCCGGTGGGCGGGAAATGCCGTTGGGAAAATTGTTCGAGCACCTGGAGCAATCTGGGGGTTATAAAGAGGGTCACTTCGTAGCGGCCGGTCGGGGGGAGGAAGAAGGGCTTTGGGGGGAGGGTAGGGCGGCAGAAGGGTTGAGAGAAAAAAGAAGGGACTGAGTTTGGCTTAATGATTGTCAGTGTTGTATAAAAAAACAGCAATAAACTGGATTGGACATTTGATGTCTGTCTGTCTGTGTATGGGGGGTGTCTTTACAAGGGCTAATATCTCATTTTTGTCCTTTCTTTTTAAAAATGATGTTTTTTTCAAGGGTACTTTTTTCATTACTGTTTTGCTAACTATGAAAATTAATTTGAAAGCCCTTTATGAAAAAATTGGACTCATGTGGACTCTTTCTGTCTACATCCAGACAGTGCGGGCGGTGAAAGAAGGCTAAAGGGCATTAGGTTTTCGCCGGGGGGGAGGCAAGTCAAGGGGGGTTTTGTTCAAGCTTTTTTAACGCACTGCTGAGGGCCCCATCTGGGGTACTGTGGCTTTGGTTTTCCAAACAAAAAAACATTAAAAAAACTTGAAAGCCCAGAAGGTGATGAGGTTGATTAGACAGAACAATATGAGCTACAAAAAGAGACTAAAGGGCTGAGGTTTTTCACTTAACCCAAAAGAAGATTAAGAGGTGTCTGCTAATTTTTAAAAAGAAGAATTGTAATAGATCACAAAAACATGGACATGGTTTACAAAATTTTGGGGGAAATTCCACAAATGTTTAAATTTTTCTTCACGAAGAACCACAGAAAATGGAATAAAAGACCAAGCAGTGTGGTGGGCAGCAAGAGTTTTGGGACCTTTTTAAAACGAGTCTTTTTCATTTTTTATAAATCAAAGTGAAAATGAATGAATTGTGGGTTGGGGGCTTTTTTTGTCTCAATGTTCTGGGTTTCTAAAAATTTTAATGGCCCAGAAGTTTGTTTTGTCTTATTTTTATACAGTAAGGCATTGTTGCCTAGAAGGGCCCCGGTGTTGGGCTGTAAAAAAGGTTTCGGGCCAGTTCCCGTCACTAACTCCATGTGTGAAAAATGGGTAGATCATTTAACCTGTTCGGGAAAAATTTAGAAACATGAAAAAATTTGTTTTCCCCGTAGTGGTAAATGCCCCAAAAGAACCTCACTATAAAGGCCAAATTTTAAAAAGTAAAAATTTTTATTTGATCTTTTCACTCTCTTTTCGGGCCCCGAGGAGCCATTTAGATAGTTAGTGATCCTTAAAAAATATGACAGCACATGTTCTGTTGTAAATTACAAGGCGGTTTTATCTTTACCATAAAAGATAAAATTCAGCTTCCCAACCCCCTCCCTCCCAATTACTGGGGATGCTGGGTGGACAACTCAACCTCGGTAATCATTATAAACAGATGCAAACGCACTGGAAAATGTTGATTCAAAAAAAAGTATACATTATCTATGATAATAATAAAAACAATATACATATGGAATTTTTTAAAAAAACTGCTCAAAAAGGGGTATTATCTGGTTTAAATACAGAGGGCTTTTTCAGTTTCACTGTTTGGTTCACTAGGGGCCAACAATGAGATACCCAAACAGGAATGAATCTTTAACAGGGGGAAATTTAAATTTTTTCTCTCCTCATCTGTTTTTCCATTAGTTTTGCTTTTTGGCTTGGTCAGTGTCCTACGGTGCAGGGGAAATCTTGGCCCCCGGGGCGGGCGGTAGTCCAACTTTCCCCCAGGATGGCACATCAATCGGCCTCCCATTGCGGGTCTGCTGTGCCCCCAGCACAGTCTCAAGGCGGGGGGAAATTCCGGAGATGGGCAGTCCCGGGAGAGCTGGACGGGGCCCTGGAAGATCCTGATCCCATCACAGGACTGGCATCTGCCTTTGGGCAGGGGGAAACGGATGAGCCCCCTTGACCCTACAAAATGACCTCCAGCAGTCCACGGGGTAAAATTCTCCCCCAAATAATCGAAAAACTTTATGAGGGTGGCCGGGGGCCCGGGCGGGTCTATGGGCCCCTCCCCGCCCCGGGGAGCAAATTGGATTACCATAGAATACCAAATTTGGGAGGCCCCCAACTGTTCCCCGGGTTTTCACAGATGAGGCAGGTTCACCCTGATCAAGGGACAGAGGGAAAGGGTCTGGGCTTGGAGAAATTATGCTGCCTGTAACATCTTCAGCTGGGTTTGGTGGTGGGTCAGTGATGGTCTGGGGGGGCCCTTTACCCATGGGGGGCGCTAGACCTCTACAGGCTAAAACCATTTGACTCCCTTGGTATCAGGATAAACCCCGGGACCCATTTCAGGCGTTGCTGGTGAAGGGGTCCTGTTTTCCCCTCCTGGTCCCAACAATGCCAACCTCGTTATAAAGGCATTTCCCGGGAGGGATAAAGGAAATACCTTGAATCCCCCCAGCTTACTCGCTGGTCAATACCCCTCTTGTCACTTATTTTTGGTCCACCCAAACACCCCAGGTTGCACCTCAGATTGTCCAGGGCTCAGGTCCCCGGGGTAGATCTGGGGGGAGGTCCCCCGGGAAAATTCGCCGCTCTTGGACTCCCCCCCACCCCGTTTGTCAGGCTGCCCAAGCACATGGGGCCCACCCAAACTACTGAGAGGGGTTGCTGAAAAAATTTTTACAAAATGGGGACCTGCCGCCACATGATTTTTTTTTGATTGTTAGTTTTTTAATTCACCCCTCTGAGGTTGATAAATTTCTTTTTCCCCAAAGATGTGGCACCTTTCATCCTAAATAACCCAGTTTAGATCATATAAATATCAGGGGGATTTTTTTCCCCTTGGTTGATGTTTTTTTAAACATTTTTTAAATTTTTTTTTAAAAAAATTGCCATATATTTTCATGCATTTGCTATTTAACTTCCTTTTACTCTTATAAAATACACATTTTTATCTCACATGGTTAAATTTTTTCTATTGTTGTTTTTTTGTTCCGTTTTTTGGGCTTTTCTCCCCCTGTATTATTTTTCCCATTTTTTTAATTTGTTTTTGTAAAGGTATCTTTTTGTTCCCGCCTTTATGTTAATGGTTGTAGGAAACTCCAAACCCCTTCCTACCACAATATCTTACCAACAACCCCTAAGGGCCTGATTGCAGCCATGACACAGCAGGACTCATCATCATTGGTATGAATGGAATAAATAATATTTTTTTCTAGTTCCTGTTAAGTCAAAATAAAAAAAGGTTTGGGGGTTTTTTGAACCCAAAATTTTTTTGAATTAAAATTTAAAATCCCCCCTTTTAAAAGGGTCATTGTTCATCAATTATTTAATGCAAACATTGTTTTTCCCCTTTTTGTTTAATCATTTCCCACCTTGTTCTCTGTTTTTTTCAAATCTCATTTATGTGTACCAGTTCTGTGTTTAATAGTTGTTTTTTTTTTTTTTTTTTTACTTTTTGGCTGTGAAAAACAAATTGATGTCTGAATGCGGGCCCTAGCCTTACAGTTTTCTCTCGGTGGGGCGTTCAGCTTCTGTACGCACGCCTGATCCCAAAAAACTTTTTAAAAATTTTTTTGTTTTTTTAAGTTCCCGGACAGGAGAAAAAAGTGAAAAAAAAAGAAGAAACAAGGATGGGGGAAAAGGGGGGGGTTTCGATAGAATAAACAATAAATGAACCAGAGTCCGCTTCTAGCCCTTAGGGGGGAACAAAAAAACAAGAAAAAAACATTGCTGATACTACATGAAGATATATAAAAGAAAAAAATGTTTGCTGACAATCATAGTAATTTTTCAAAAAGGGACCACAACCTTAGGTCTGTGCTGAAGATGTCCAATCATCTTATGAAACCCCCTGTGAGCACCTGTGTGTTCACCTTGTATTTTAAGGTTTCTTAGGAACACCCAAAAAGTGGGGAAACGCCTGCCCCAAAAAAAGTGGGGGGAGTTAAAGCCCAGAGACCCAGGGAAGGGCCCGGGAGCCCCCGGGGAGGCGCAAAAAACCCAACCCCCCCGAGGGGCGAGGATCCCCCGGGGTCCCGCAAGCCCCCGGGATTCAACGACCCTCGGGCCCCCAGCCCCTTCCCCCCGGGAACGGCGGGCCCCGGAACCCAGCCCCGGGCCCCAAGGGCCCCACCCGCCGGGGACCACAGACCCCGGGGAACCAGTCCCCGGCAGCCGCCGGGAGGGGCCAGACAGATGTTTAAGGCGGGGGGGGTAGGGAAAAGATTTTGAAATTTTGCCAGATGTCCCGGGGGGGGAGGGCCCAAAACCCCACCTGAATATCAGTACACAAAACAATCATACACTCCTCCCCTTGCTTCATACCATAAAACCCCAAAGACTTACAGGATGTCGCCAGACCCCCTTCCACCCCCCAACCCTATCTCTGGTCCCGGTGCGCCGGGAGGTCAACCTTTCCCCCGGGGCCAGAGCTGGCCCCGCCCGGGGGTAATAGTGGCGGCACCCCCAAGAGAGCAAAGCAACCCACCACCCAGACCACGGCAGGCCGCCCCCCTCCTAGCCCCCACCCGGGGCGTAACTGAGAACAATTTAAAGACCTCGCCCTCTCCTCTCTAATGTATGTTGGTGTGGTTGATAATTTTTGTGGTTGGGGCAGGCATCCCAAAATTTCCCCACGTCCAACACACCCCCCCCCCAAACTCTCCGTGACTGTCAAAAAAATGATGGACACGGCACTGGTGAGGCTAAATTTTCCCCCCCCGGATCCCGTTGGTGTCCCCCCCCAAAACCCAAAGTTTTTTGTGTGGAATGTTTTTGTGAATTTTTGTCAAAAAAAATTGGGGGTGTAGGCTCCCCGGGCAACGGATCCCACCCTGACCCCCCCCCCAAAGGGCCCCCTTGTGCATTTTGTGTGATGATGTGAAGGAGCGGGGGGGGAAATGTCAGGATGGGGGGGAAAGGGCAGGGCCTGAGCCCTCAGGAGCCAGCCCCCCTACGGGCCCCCAATAGGCACCCCCGCCCCAAAATCCCCCCCGGGGCGGGGCCCCAGCCATCTAGCCATGGGGAGAGCATCACAGCCCCCAAGGGGTCTGGGAAAAACCCCACCCCGCAGAATTTTCTCCCATCCCCATTTCTCAACATTCAGATTGTAAAATAAAAACCCCCGGATTGGATCCCCCCCCGCCCCCCCCATGGTGGAACTCCCGCGTTCCCTTTTTGGGAAACCCACCCAGGACCCTCTAAGCCCACCTTATCCCCACCCGGGGGCGGCTCCCCCCATCCCTAAACCCCAGACCCCCAGACCCCCCAGGGGCATTGCAGCCACTGGGCAGCCCCCCGGACCGCAAGACCCCCAAAGGCCCCCCACAAAAAACCCCCAGGCCCCCCGGGGGTCCCCAAGCACCACCAGGTGGGGCACCCCCAGCCCCCCCCCCAGTGCCCACCCAGGATCCTCCAGATACCCAAGTCAGTTCTCACCCAAAAACCACAGCATCCCAGGGAATACAATGACCCTCCATCCCGCTGTGAGGGAAACCCGATCAAAAAAGGGGGAATTTGTTTAAGTGGGGGCAGAGGCTGTCTAAAGTTATGATCCAAAAAAAGTTTTTATTTCCCAAAGTTTCTTTTTTTTTTCCAGTTTATGGGGATAGTTTTTTGCGATGCTTTGGCGGTGAAAACCCCGTAAACCCAAAATTTTTTTCAATCGGAACCCCTCTGGTTCCCCAGAAGCAAAATGGGGGGGGTTTGGGGATTCACATTTCGAATTTTGACTTTTCCCAATACCTATAAAGAACCCCTGAACGGTGGACATAACAGTGCGGGATATAACTTGGAATTTGTCGGGCAGTGTGTGCGGGGCAGAGGGCCAAAATCCATCCTGAACTCCATATTATATACTCTGTGTAGAATTTTTTTTGAATTAGTTTAATGGGGTTTTGACCCTTTTAAAATTTTTAAAAAAAGTTTGGGACCAGAAAGTCTGATCAAAGCTAACTAATAGTCCTCCTCCCATTTGCCAAAGGAATTGCTTTGCATCATCTTTTTTAATGTTTTATATACTTTAGACAGAAATTTGGGGTGTTTGAGATTACAGAGTCTAATATTGATGGTGTTTTAATTCTCTTTAAGAAATTTTTTTTAACTACTTTTAAATTTGGAATTTCAAAAAATCATTTTTGTCTATCCCAAATTGAGACTATTCTGTTAAATGAATAAATAATCCTTCAACTATTTTTCCATTATGAATTCCTTTTCTTTTAGTATGGGGTTCATCATTTATTGTTTTGCAATATGTCAGGATTATTGTGGGTGCCTGCATGGAATTAGTGAAGACTCCGTATTTTAGATTTTCCCCACCATGCTGTCGTGGGTCTGATTTTAAATATTTTTTAAAGCTTTTCATGCTTTCTTTTTTTTAGCTAATAAACCCAAAAAGCTCAAAGTATTGCAAAGTGTCTTTCTACATCAAACCAGGACTCTCCAGGGGTTTTTGTAACCATTTTGGGATATATTGGAGCCTGTTGGTTAAAAATAATGATGAATTGGGTGGATCAACCCCTCTATCTTTGGTTTTCTGTAGTGTTTTGCTAATTCGTGGGGGTTTATCCTTCAAAAGGGAAATTTAGTGATGGAGGAGTCCCGGGGTTAAACCAATCGTGATGGCGTTTGGATCATAGAAAAAAAAAATTGATTCTTGGAAAAAATATTTTTAAATTTGGCCCCCCATAAGTATTGGGGGGTTTCCATCTAAAGATCATCTTCCACTTTCTTTAATAGTGGGATGTAGTTTAGTTAGTTAGATCTGCCAGCCTGGGGGAAAAAACCCCGGGATGTAATATTCTATTCCCAATTTGTATTAAGGAATTGACAAAAGAAATGAATTGGGAAAAACTATTTTCCAGTTTATTAAAATCAAACTCTTTGAAAAGGGTTTATATTAATTGCCGGGAGAGGATTGAGAATTTGAAAGTAACATCATCTGCATAAAAACTTTTTTTTCTTTTTTTCCCTTTTTGCCTTTAATAACTTAGTTTTCCTGATTGCTGCTGCTAGTGGTTAAAAAGATACTACGGGGGGAGGGATCCGTTCCCCCCTGAAGACAGAAACTATCAGGGGCATTTGTCCTGAGATGCTGTTGGTGAACTGTATAAAATTTTTTAAATTTTGGGAAATTTAAAAAAAATTTTTGTAAAGTTGCAAATAAAACTTATTAACTCTATCAAAAACATTTTCTGCCCAAAATTTACTGGTTTCCATTTTCCTTTTAAAAAATCTAATAAATTGGTTCTAATTTGGAATTTTGGGTGAATTTCCCTTTTAAAAGTTTGGGCGGGTGGTATGAAAAGGGGGGACCTTCTCTAATCTTTTGCAAAAGGGGTTTACAAATTATTTTCAGGTCAACATTAATAAGAGTTGGGATAGCTGGTGGAAAATAGGTCTTTTTGGGTTTTAAAAGGGGTAAATTTAATTCATGTTTTTAGTCTACCTTTTTTTATTTCCCCATCATTCTGAAGAATGTTGGGAGATATCGTTCTTTTGGATCCGGGGCCCATTTGGTGGAGCCTTTTTGGCATGGGAAAAGTTCCCCAGTATCTGATGTTAATGGGGTCCCGGACTGTGGGTTTATCTGATAATTTGAATTATCCTTTAGGCTCATTGATCTCATTTCGTGGGTTTTGTGGTGAGTACGATTTTTTAAAATCTCTGAAAGTTTGTTTATTCTTTAGGGTCATACATTTAGTTAGTCTTTAACGGAATGGCAGTTTTTTTTTTTTAAATTTTAAAAACCCCGATTTATTTTTCAAAATTTTTTTATTTATCTTTTTAAAAATTGTTTTTTGTCAATAATTTTTTTCCTTTGTTTTTTTTAAAATTTTTTTTTAATTTTTTTCTGGGGATGCCCTAGAGTTAATGATTTCTTCTAATTCCTGAATACGTTTGTTTTTTTTTTTTTTTTATGTGATGAAAAGGAAAAATTTTTTCTATTCTTTCCCTGCCCCCGAGAACAGTTGATGCCGAAATGTCATTGTGTTTTAAAATAAAGATTTTTTAAAAAAAAACCCTTTCTTTGCATGGGGTAAACCCAGTTTTTTCCCTTTAAATTTTTTTCTATTTTAAAGATTAAAGAAACCCCGACTGACGCTACAAAAGTTATCCATTTTAAATGTCACCAATAATGAGCTGTTGACAGAAAAAAAAATTAATGAAAACTTTTGGGAAAAAAAGTATACCCCCTTCGGCCCGGATAAAAGAGATATAAAAAACCCCAAAACCTCATATTTGTTTATATTTTAATTAATGCCCCTCGCTGGTGCAAGAGCCGTCTGGAAACCTCCAAAATTAAAATCTCCCGCAAGTATAATGACTCCTGTTGGGAACAAGGAAAAATTTAAAAATTATCTTTTTGACCCGTTTTAACAAACAACTGGATTTTGTAAATGTTTTAGATTATAAATTCTTTTGGATTAGTTGTAATATTTAAATTTTATTTTGGGAAAAAAAAAAAAATATTTTTAATTTTAAGGGGGAAAACATTGGGGGAATAAAATTTATTATCTTTGCTGTGGGCCCAAGGGGTTTGATAAAAAATTTATTTTTTAAGCTGATAAAAATTTTAATTTTTTTAAGAATAAATTCAATAAAATTGGTAATATTTTTTTATTTAATGTATTCCTTATGTGATTATTAATAAAAAAATGTATAATTTAACTGAAAAAAAAAAAAAAAAAAAATAAAAAATAATATTAAAAATAAAAAATAAAAATTTTATGATAAAATGAATAAAATAATATTTTTTTTTGTGTAAAATAATTTAAAGCTAAAATAAAAAAAAAAAGGAAAAGGAATATAAAATAAAAAAAAAAAAAATAAAAAAAATGTGTGATAATAAAAATAAAAATTTAAAATAAAAATAAGCTTTTTAAAGTGAAATTTAAAAAATTCGATAAAATATAAACTGTAATAAAAGCAAATAATAAAATTTAAAAAAACCCCCCTGTTTTGTGGGTTGTAAAAAAATGAAATTTATAATTTTTTTAGCATTGGGGCCCCCTTTTAAAATTTTGATTTTGGGCAAGTAAATTCCAAATAAAAAAGGGAAAAAAATTGTTAAAAGAAAAAAAAAAAAAAGAAAAGGTGTTTTTTAAGGTGGGGGTGGCGGGCGGGATCCTTTATTTAAAAATTGGTATAACTTTTTTATTCCCTGCCTCCCAGGAAACCCAAAAAAAAAATTTTTCCTATGTTTTGGGCCCAAAAAAGTCCCCCTCGTTCCCCGTGCCCTTTTTTGGGCGAACTTGTCAAGAAAACAGTCCCCCGGGGGCTTTTCAGCCGGGAAAGGTCCATTCTTGAAATTTTCATTCCCCTTTTAAAATTTTTTCCGAGCCCCGGGGGTCTAAAAAACCCCTTTTGTCAAATTTTTTAAGGAAAAGGGTCTTTGCTTCGCTCTCTTGGTCCAAAGGGTTCCGGGGAAGGTGTGTTTTACCCCTTGACTTTAGGGGTCTAAAAAACTTATTTTTTTCAAATCCTCCGGTTGTCCCTTCCGTTTCGCGTTAAAAAACAATTGTCTTTTTGGGGTAAGTAAACCGTCTTCCCTTCAGGGGTCTTGTTGTTTTAATCCGTGTCAATCCCTCTGTCAGGAAGACACAGCTCTCCCGCAGAGAGCGTTTTCAGCAGCAAGCCGCTCCACCTGATCCTGGCTGAATTCAGAGATTGTCGGAGTTCTGGAACTCCTGGTAGAATTTCGAGCAGGTGGAGTCGTCCCTCAAATCCAAAGCCTTTTATCTATAGAATCTATAATTCTAATATATCCTTGCGGGGAGATGAGGTCGCCTCGGGGAATCTTGAGGACGCTTCTCTTGTAGCAGGTGTTTCCGTGATAGCTGCTGCTTTCTTGGCCCCATGACAACAGACTCAAAATTGATCAATATAATTTTGTAAACTTTCCAAATTTTCTTCACTTACCTCAGGTTGAGTGATTATACTTACCGGATTAATTCGTTGTCAGTAAATAAATTTGGCGTAAATGTGTCTTAATTGTTTAGAATGTTACAGCTAAAGAGCTGCATCTGCTTCAAACTGCCGAGAATCCATGATCTTCCTAGCTACAATAGTTGTATTTTAACTTGAGAAGTGTTCACAGCACTCTGCGTCTGCATTCAGTGAAAGTATTACACACAAAATAACTTGCATTTGTGGAGGGTTCTGAGAGGTGGGTCCACCTACAATCACTGCCAGGAACTCTATAAACCCTGAGGGTCTCCCATGGTTCCTGGTGGTTCATTTTGAATGAACCAGGAAGTGGTGGTTCTTGTGTTTTATTCTCTGCTTATTCAGTCCTCTGCATTTTCTACTTGCTTTTGGCTTATCGTATTAGGAGTTTGAGTTGCATTAGACTGCCATGTCGTTTTGGGAAAATCAGTTTGCCTTTGTGCTCCACAGAGGTTCATTGCTATGGATGGTTGTTTTTGTCATATTAAACTTTTATTTAATAAAGATTCTACAAGGTCCTTTTGTGTTTAGAGGGTTTTTGATGGGACTTTCCCTCTAGTAGCTCGTTTTGAGTACAGTTTTGATTTATGTGCTTTTGGACTTCAACAACAGAACATTAGGAAAGTTTTAGTTTCTTTAAACAAAGTTTCTGTTTTAAATATAACAAAGTAGTTATTGGAAGGTCACATTGGAATGTAGTCATTCAAGGGCAGTATACATTGCCAGTACTGTATAGTGCTTTCTTCTACGTCTGGATGGCAATTGATATCCATGAATTTAATACTGTATTAGTTAAGGATAGCTGGATTATAAGATTACCATATAGTCATATATTGTCTCTCTCTCTTATATATATATATATATATATATATATATATATAATACTATATATACTAGGAGCTTTGTCTCTGCTCACTTCGCCAGCCAAACCCGTATGCCTGTGCTGTCCTAGCCTCTTAATGGTTCTGTTGCTCGATATGGGATGTGGTTGTACAATTGAAACAGATTTGGATTTTCATGAATTGTTACATATCATAATAGAACTATTTTACATTACAGCAAGTAATTAACCATATTAAAAAAGAAATAATAATTTAGAAAGTAAATTATATTTCATGTTGTGTTAGTTATTTATTGTAATATGATTTTGTTCTGTTTGGCTTTGAAATTAACATGCAAATACTTTTAAACTTAACTTTTACTGTAAAACAATTTTTTGAATTAAATATTCAGCAATATCGCATTGAATTTTGATTCTGTGCTTGGACTTTCATCGTGACAACGCAACATATAACTGCCAGTGATTGAATTTTGTTTCTTTCTCTCTGTTAAATAAAACAACTTTTTCAAATGTTTGACTCTGAGATTTGTTAATTGTCTTTGCAAAATTTATCCTAACAGGAAACTGTTAACGTTTTAATACAATGGCATATCAAGATCTCATTTGTTGTGTAATGTTATAGATTTACTACATTACCTTTCTTGGACACATCCTTCTTTCGACAGTAATTACGTGCTGTGGAAGACTAGAGCGTGTACGTTGTAAATATTCTTCTGATATTGTAAGTTGGCGCTTTCATCTTCCGCATGATCAGCACCAACTGTTTCAGCAGAGTCTATTGATACGCATTTAACCAATTTGCAGACTAACTGATCGTCATTTTGGCATTAATTTGTTTGACTTTATCGTTCTCGTTACTAGGACTGCCCGTGTACTCATTTTTCTACTGATAACCCTTCGTGATGAAATTCTTCAATAAGATTTGGAAATATCATTTCTTTAATTGGGAACCTAAAGTGAGGAAAATGTTAAAATTTATAAGGACTGATACTGTGTCTGTCAAAAGCACTCACACGAATGAGAGGTGAGAGTACAGTGTGCATGGTTGAAAATGTTTGAGAGGAGGCCGTGACTAGAAAAAATCTCATGGCCAAAGTCTCAACTCGCAGGACTTAAAAAAATCTTCCAAAAAATCTCGTCTCGTTGCAGGATTTTTTTTTATATATATATACTAAGGGGCTCTGCCTCCTGCTCACTTTTTCGCTTCATCCCGGTTTGGTAACAAATATACAATTTTAAGAGACTGCTATTTTCATGGGAATTGTTACATATGTATTTTTCACTTTTACTTTAAAATTTAGAAAAAACAATATTTGGAATGAACTTTCTTCAAGATTGCATTGAATTTTAATTTCGTGTTTGAACTTACATTTTGACAATGCAATGTATAACTAACTACCTGTCGTTTCTTTATCTCTAACTAGCTGAAATACCCAGCATTGCCTGGGAGGAAAATAAAGGTTTTTTTTAATTGTTTGAGAAAAACATAATTAAAAAAACACAACTTTACAATTAATAAATTAACAAACAATAAACTGGTTCGCTTTCCAGGTCGTCCTGTGTGGAGTTTGATTGTTCTCCCGTGTCTGTGGTTTCTGAGGTGGCTGGCACCCTGCCCTGGGTTTGTGTCCTGCTTTGCCCTGTGTTGGCTGGGATTGGTTCCAGCAGACCCTGTGACCTGTAGTTAGGATATGTGATGGGTGGATGGATAAAGACTCACTAATGTGCTTTTCTTGTGGTGTTGGATGTATGTTATCATCCAGTTGACGTTCGGAACCGGCCAACTGTATTTAATTTAAAAGCAACAGAGTAGCGTGGGCTAAAACATAAAGAATGCTGGCAGTCACCTCCAGTTCATCCCTCGTGTTTTTTTAATTGTTTGAGAAACCATTAAAAACACAGTGTCTCACTTCGGCGGACAGACACACACTTCATGCGTAGAACTCTTTAATTTCAAAACAACAAGGGCTGTGGGGCTCAAACATAAAGAATGCAGGCAGCCTCAATTTGCCCTCTGGTGGTCATTCAGTGTCAACTGGATGATAACATGCATACATGAGTGCAAGATCACCCCACCCTACCCAGAAGGGGTGGGTTACAGCTGATTTCACTGTATTTTAGCCGACCAATGAGGAACATGTGTACCAAATTTCATGAAAATCGCTCCAGCCGTTCGGACGTGATGCTGGAACATACATACACACACATTGACTTATATATATGAGACTAGCAAAATACCGGCTTTGCAGGAGAAGAAATGCTAAAGAAGTTATGAAAAAGAAAAGAAACATTTTAAAAATAACTGCTTTCTATTCGTTTGCATAGCACAGTCCTTCACCAGCAATTATTGAATGTTAGCTCAGACCCAGCACTTAAAAAGTTTTGCACTTTTGCTGAGTTTGTGAAACACTATTCTATCTCTGACCATCTCATCTTCGTTTGCATAAGCACAGTCCTTCACTAGCAATTTTAACTCAGTTACAAAGTGATCAAAAGTCTTGTTTATACCTCGCGTCTTCTCATTAAACTTGTATTTACGTGAATATCAGATTCGTCTTAGGGCATGACAACGCCAGCGATGTGTCTATGAACTTAACAAGTTAAGCTTCACACCTTGCTTCCTATTCGTTGCATAAGAACAGTCCTTCACCAGCAAGTTTAACTCCGTTACAGCAATTTTAAATCCGTACAAAGTGATCCAAAGTCTAGATTTATACCCGCGTCTTCTAATTAAACTTGTATCTGCAATATCGTATTATGTGAGGCATGACAACGCAGCAGCAGGTCTATAAACTTATTTTTTAACTTACGGTTTACACTGTGCTTTGTTTCCAGTAGCTGCACTTATGAATATGCTTGTATCGCACTCGCTTCATATTCTTTTGCTGCCTTCTCAATGTGTATGTCGTGTTTTGTTCAGGCTCTTTGGAGCTCTTCCTTGTTCTCTGCACTGCGTTCACAGTCAGTTCACGTGAGCCACTCGGACTACATGCATCGAAGGTTATCAGCTGTGCTTGTGCTATCTCGTGCGATGTCCACGGTTTTATTTAATGTTAGCTAAGACCGGCAATTAAAAGTTTCTCTCGACTTCGCTGAGTTTGTGCCAACACCACCCTGACCATCTCATCTTCATTTGCATAAGCACAGTCCTTCACCTCGAATATTTAGCTGGCAGAGTGTTTCTATTGATTGCCGCTGACGGACGCCTTATATGGGCAGGCACTCAATTACGTGGGAGCGTGATGATGGCTTTACATCTTGCTTTCCTATTCGTTTGCATAGCACAGTCCTCACGATGAGGGCGCAACTCCCTCAAGCGTGCCATAGCTGCAGGCTATGGCCATATATATGTACATAAGTAGGTTCCAATTATTGACCGTGTGAAATTTCGAAATGAAACCTGCCTAACTTTTGTAAGAAAGCTGTAAGGAATGAGCCTGCCAAATTTCAGCCTTCTAACTACACGGAAGTTGGAGATTAGTGATGAGCAATCAGTCAGTCAGTCAGTCAGTGAGGGCTTTCCTTTTATTAGTATAGATTTGATAAATAAATGACTTTTCGAATGTTTGTCCATGATCTTTCTTCATTTGCATCTCAGCGGGCGTATAAGTGTCTCTCCAAGAAATCACGCTCGTCCCTTCAAGATTGTTATAGAACAGCTGATAGTTGCATCTCAGCTTTAAAGTGGGACATTCTTGTACTGCTGGATTGCTGGTTAATTAGTGATGATCGGTATTGGCAGGTGCATGGAACAGCACCTAGAGAAGAGTCTGAGGATTCCCTTTCTATAGCTAACAGCAGATTAAGATTCATCATCCTCAGCTATGTTGTAGCTTTTGCACATTCTGATCACACTATTTTCTGTTGTTCGATTTTATTAAATGAAATTAAAAATTAAGTTACTTCTAGGGTCACCACAACCTCTTGAGGTTTGCTAGTTGCTATCTTGTGATGTCTAATGCAATTTAAGAATCCATCCATCCATCCATCCATTCTCCAACCGTTGAATCCGAACACAGGGTCACGGTGGTCTGCTGGAGCATCCCAGCCAACACAGGGCACAAGGCAGGAACCAATCCTGGGCAGGGTGCCAACCCACTGCAGGACACACACAAACACACTCACGCACCAAGCACACACTAGGGCAATTTAGAATCACCAATCCACCTAACGCATGTCTTTGGACTGTGGGAGAAACGGGCGCCGGAGGAAACCCGCAGACACGGGAGAATATGCAAACTCCTTGCAGGAAGACCAATTTAGAATCCAATCCATACTAATCCCTACTTTTCTCTGTTGTTCTTCTGTTTTTCTGTGGTGGCGATTTTGCACCATCACCACCTGCTCATGGAACCTTGCAGTCTCATCGATGGATTGAAGGAAGTACTCCAGATGTCCACATGACCATCATCATAAAATTCTTTCACTGAAGCCTGAAACCACGAGGACTGATTGAGATCATTGATGTTAGGTAGAATGCAGCGAGGGCTGAGCTGTCTAGTGCTTTGGAACCCTGCAGATTTTGGTTTTTTGTTTTTCTGTCCTCCCAGCCATCACATATTAATCAGATCATTAGGACAGCATTTTTTCACTTAAGAAACATAAGTAAAGTTAGACCTCTTATATCACTGAAAGATCTGAGAAATTAGTTCACGTTTGTTTTCAGTAGACTAGATTACTGTACCGCTCCTCTCAGGACTACCCAAAAGATATAAATCTTTTTGCACGAGTGCAGAATGCAGCTGCTAGAATCCTAACTAGAGAAAGAAAATCTGAACACATTTCTCCAGTTTTAATGTCACTACACTGGTTACCTGTGTCTTTCAGAATTGACTTTAAAATTCTGCTTATGGTTTATAAAGCCTTAAATAATCTCGCCCCATCTTATATATCAGAATGTCTGACATCTTATATTCCAAATCGTAACCTCAGATCCTCAAATGAGTGTCTCCTTAGAATTCCAAGAACAAAACTTAAAAAGAAGTGGTGAGGCAGGCCCTTCTGCTATGCACCTAAAATCTGGAATAGCGTACCAATAGGAATTCGCCAGGCTGATACAGTAGAGCAGTTTAAAAACTGCTGAAAACACATTACTTTAACATGGCCTTTTATAACTTCATTTTAATCTTAATTTAACTTAATCCTGATACTCTATATGTTCAATTTCCTCAAAATAACTATTCATGGTGGCTCTAAAATCGTTTGACCCCTACTCTCTTTCTGTTTCTTTTCCGGTTTTTGTGGTGGTGGCCTGCACCTCCACCTACTCAAAGCTTCATGATGCTCCAACAATGATGGACAGATTAAAAGGAAGAAGTCTACGTGACCATCATCATCATCAAGCCCTTCCGTGAGAATCCTAAATCCAAAGAGGACTGTTTCATTTATGTTAGGTAGAATGCCCAGAGGGGACTGGGTGGTCTTCATGGTCTGGAATCCCTAGATTTTATTTTTCTCCAGCCGTCTGGAGTTTTTTGTGTTTCTGTCCCCCTGGCCATTGAACCTTACTCTTATTCGATGTTAATGTTGATTTATTTTGTTTTATAATTGTGTCTTTCATTTTCTATTCTTTAATATTAAAGCACTTTGAGCTACTGTTTGTATGAAAATGTGCTATATAAATAAATGTTGTTGTTGATCAGACCTTACTTTATTCTTTGTTACTTAGTATTTGTTTTCTATAAACTTTTCTTTCTTCATCTTGTAAAGCACTTTGAGCTACACTATTTGCATGAAAAAGTGCTATAGAAATAAATGTTGTTGTTATAGCAAAGGGAGTATCTGCAGTGTGAAAGAAAGGAGAGACTGACAAACCTGAGCAGATGGTTTCATTGTCATCACGCGGCTCTGTCTGGCTTCTCCTTGGCAGGGAGTCCTCCGAATCTGGCAGGTGGACTGCCACTCTCGTTCGACAGATGCTCTAAGCAGCCATCACAGAGCGACCAGGGACTCCAGGAGCTCCAGGCACCATGAACTTAATGGAATAAAGAGAGTTTATCAGGCTTCAATGAATCAAAGTTAGAACTTACTTGGCACATTCATGCCATCCATAGGAAAACAAGTTTCAATTAAGCAGGCCCTAGAGTAGAATTTGCATTCTGGTTACAATTTCTTTTCTCCATTTGACTTTTGATATCATGTTGCCCTATTGATTTCTGGTTTGGCTTTCAGTACAGTACTCTGACTCTTTGCTTGTTCTGTCCATGGCTTGTTTCATTTAATCATCTCCTGTTCGATTGTGCTATAATAGTCCTGGACCACCTTTAAGCGCTCCATAGCAATAACAAATCAAAATCCATAAGTAAGTACAAAATAAAAGTGAAGTTGGATTCTCGCTGTTAAAAAAATTCAAAAATGCATTGAGGAAAGAAAACAGACTAACATAACAAAAGAAATGCAATACTTAGTGGCCCATACTGCCAGCATGGTCTCCAGATCCTGCGATTTTATAATGCTGACATGCACGGATATCTGAGGACCACCTGTCGGACTCTGCTGATGTTTAAGTACCACTCCAGGGTAAGAGGGGCTGCAGTTGCTAACAGTACAGTCTGTTTTCTCTCCAAGTACCGAGAAGACTCACCCACAACACTTCAGGAAACCCCACCCGTTCCTGTCAAGTCCCATAAATATCCTGGAAGGAGTGGCTCAGTTGGAAACAGACCTTCTCTATGACAGATGTCCCTGACCCTTAATAGATCCAGCTTTCAAGAGATGCTGCGTAAGATAGCTATGCAATTGTTTTCATTTGTTGTGCCCCATAGCGCTTATATGTTGGACACTTGCATTAAACGGGGTGGTCCAGTTGGTCCCCCAACTTTTCCTATAGACTCCTCCACTCCTTTACCATTGACAATGAGCAAAGTGCATTTGAAAAATAGACTCATGGTAGCTTGCACCATTTTAGTGGACCCCTGACCATCACACCTATATGAGATTGTTAGAAATCCCATTCCAAAGTAATGGACAATGATTTGGATTTGCTCTCCCTTTATGGCTCTAATGGCCACCACTCCTCTTTCCACAAGACTTCAGAATGTGCCTGTGGGAATTTGTGTCCATTGTTCAAAGCAGCATTGTTAGATCTGCTACTAGTGTTGGACAAGATCTGGCTGAAAATCATTGTTCCAGTTAATCCTAAAAGAATTCTGTATTGATGGGATCTGGGCTCTCTGCCGGCCTTTCAAATTCCCCCATGTCTTTATGGACCTGCCTTTGTGCACAGGGGCACAGTCATGCTGGAGCAGAAAATGTGCTTTGTGTGTCTAAAATGTCTTTGTATTCTGCAGCATCAACAGCAGAACCAAGGGCTAGCCAAACCCTAAAAACAGCCCCAGACCATTATCCCCTTCAAAATTTACAGTAGGCACTATGTAGTCAGGAAAGCAGTGTTGTCCATCAGACTGCCAGATAGCGAACAGTGATACATCACTCCAGAGAACACGTCTCCCTGCTGCCGAGTCCCATGGCGGCGATGCTTTACACCACTCCAGCCAACTCTTTGCATTGTGTATAGTGAGCTTAGCTTGGTGCAGCTGCTCAGCCATGAAACCTATTCTGAAGCTCCCAATACATAGTCCTTGTGCCAATGTTACTTCCAAAGGCAGTTTTGAACTCTGAATAGAGTAATGCCACAGAGGATAGGCCATTTTTAAAACAATATACATTTCATTACTCTTCGCCATGCTCTGTGAGTTGGCAGCTGAGCTGTTGTTGGTCCTTGATGCTTCCACTTCACATACAGCACTTCAGTTGACTGAGACAATCTATCCATCCATCCATCCATCCATTATCCAACCGCTATCCTAACTACAGGGTCACGGGGTCTGCTGAGCTAATTCCAGCCAACAAGGGCACAAGGCAGAACAAACCCCGGGCAGGGTGCCAGTCCACACACACACCCCAAGCACACACTGGGACAATTTAGAACCTGCATGTCTTTGGACTGTGGGAGGAAACTGGAGCACTCGGAGGAAACCCATGCAGCATGGGAGAACATGCAAACTCCTGCAGGAGTGGACCTGGGAAGCGAACCCCAGCCCACCGTGGGAGACAAATCTAGTAAAGTGGAAATGTCACATGCTGACTTAAATGTGGTATTCTATGGCAGTGCCACATTTAAAGTCACAGAGCTTTCAGTACAACCCACTCTACCCGTCAGTGTCTGTCAATGAAGATTGCATGGCTATAATATGTGCTTGGCCCTAGGCCCTATTAACAATGAAACACCTGAACGCAATCATTTGAAGGGGTCTTCACATACTTTTGGCCATACAGAGTATCCTGGCATAGCCAACCTCAGCTGACAGATGGAGAGGTGCCATTGTTGAATTTTATGAATAGTGCAGGTCAAGGTTGGCTTTAGCAGAGGTAGGCAGCAAGTTATGGTGCATCATGAAAAGCATTTACAACAAGCTGAGAGAAGGAAAATGGGCAATAAAAAAGGTTGACAATCTGAATAATAAATTAGTTAACACAAAACTAGCAGCTACAGTGACGTCCCTGACCAGAGTTGATCAATACAGATATAAAGCAATGCTAGAATTACCTGGGCAGAAGGAAACAGAAGGACATTGCTTTCTTTCAATTTGTACCCCAAGGTTGACATGATATTCTTGCACCCTTCACATGCTGAACCACCATTCAGTGGAGCAGGGCAGGAGCAAGTCACGGTAGCGGTCACCATCTCTGAGCCACAGGTTCGGGAACAGGTGTCCAAGCTGACCATTCACACAGCCCCTGAAACTGCAAAGAGCAAGGAACAGCACAGAATGAACAAAAATGAAGAATGATTCCATTTTAAAGCCACTGTTTAAGGAGATGGAAAGTGACAATATTATGTAAGTAGGAGCTGCAAATGTTAGTGGAGAACACAAACAAGTTATACTCCATTAAGGCCCAAGCCAGGTCTTTTTTTTTTTTCTAGGGGCTCTGCCCTGCTCATTAACTCCTCACCCCAGGTTGGATATACAATTTAAAGAGATTGTTTTTTCATGGGAATTGTTACATATGCATGATTTTTGCTTTTACTTTAAAACTTTGCTAAAAAATATTTGGAATGAACTTTCTTCAAGATCGCATTCAATTTTGATTCCGTGATTTGGACTTACATCATGACAATGCTCGTGACTGAATATCATTTCTTTCTCTATAATATATAAAATGACTTTTGAATGTTTGTCCCTGCGCTTTCATCTTTGCTTAGTCATCTAAAACATATAAAATTATTGTCCTGATAAAATTTATAAGAGCTGAGAGTGCAGGAAGTGTGTCTGAAAAAGCATTCATTCAACTTAGGTTAGATGACTGTGGTCTTGTTTGAAAATGGTTGTAAGTAGAGTAGAGTAGAATCTAATGGCAAATGTCACCGTCTTGTAGAGACTTGCTTCAGATTGTAAGTATGGCGTGACTTGAAAGAATCTCAGTCTCCATCTCATGAGACTTCATACCGTCCAATGTTTTTGGAATCTTTTCATTTTGCTGGCACACAAATTAGATAACAAACAAATCTCCGACTTAAAGTTTAAATCCAAACCATATATTCAATCTCTTTTTGCTGTTCGCTATTTCACTGAGTAATAATTTCCTTTTTGTTTGCGCTAATGCAATCTTACTATTCTTTTTGAGACTTTTGAATTTTCATATTTCCATTACCTCTAACCTGCTCTGCATGTACCGTCAACGCTTCTGGAATCTTTTAATTCTCATGGATACGCCTCTTCATTGGGAAGAAACCGACTTTTTTTCCCTGATGGCAACTAATTAGATGATCTACAAGTCTCTGACTTAAAGTTTAAATCCGAACAATATATTCAATCTCTTTTCGCTGTTCCGTTATTTCACCGAGTAATAATTTCCTTTTGTTTGCGGTAATGCAATCTTTACTATTCTTTTTTGAGACTTTTGAATTTTCATATTTCCATTATCTTAACCTGCTCTGCATGTGTACCGTACTAGCGTTTCTGAATCTTTAATTCTACACCTCTTCATTGGGAAGAACCACTACTTTTTTCCTGATGACAACACAAATTAGACGATCTACAAGTCTCTGACTTAAAGTTTAAATCCAAACAATGTATTCGATATCTTTTCGCTGTTCCGTTATTTCACAGAGTAATAATTTCCATTTGTTTGTCTCACAAGATACGTTAGATTTTTTATAATAGAGACTGCTTCAAGAAGCCTCTAACATTTGAGGCATCTTTACACTTTACACTCTCTGCAATTTTACAGATTTGTTTAACAATGATTATTTATTAAAGGATTTTTATATAAACTGACAATGACACTTCTGTCGTTAGTAATCAATACACACTTATGCACTAAAACTTGTTTCGTCTCCTCACTTGTCCTAGTCCCGGACAAGCGGAAAGAGAGAGAGCATTAATTTGATTTATATTTGTATCCCTTCTGATGACTTGGGAAGGTATTGGTGACAAATAAATATCCTTTGTTTGAACCCGAGAGTGTTAGTTAGAATTCTGTCTGAGTTTCATGGCTCAGTGGTGTTCCCCTGTGGTTACACCATTTGTGCACAAATTTGGATATCCAAAAAATGTATAATTCTGAATTTTACTGTTGTAGGCGGTGACATTGTGTGGCGATCATTTACAGTCAAGTTTGTATGTCAGAAGCTAGGCTGCCACTGAGGAAAATGGCAGCACCTTGAGAAATAAAATGGCATCTAAATATGTGTAAAAAATTTATAATAGCTTGAACCTATACTATTTCTCCAAAATAAACATCAATTCCTTGTAGTTCAACACCCTCAAAGAAAGTAAAAGTTTAAGAATTAACAAGGAAAAACAGTGAAGAAAGCTTAATAAACAGTCTGAATCAGAACAGATCAGATTTAGTGGAAAAGACCCTGCCAGACAGCAGCCCAAGTCAGTGAAACTACCAGGGTACAGCAATGAGTAATGTTCCAGCTTTGGTCTTATTTTTTAACCAATACATTTTACAATGTAGGCCTCACCAGGAAAGAGTGTCATAAACAATCAATATTTTCCTATAAATTAAAAATATTGAGTTTATATTAAAAAAGACAGAATACATTCGGTACACTCCCCAAACACAAGGCCTATTAGTGCAATCAGTTCCCCCTTTACACAGGTGCTGCAATAAAAAAACATAAAAAAGAGAAATGGGGTGATATCAAAGGAGGTTAAAGAAGGGGATCAGATACTCGAGGACACCTCAAATTAAGGGAACCGAGTTCAAAATAAAATCCAGGAGCTCTTCTTCATACAAAAGGTCAGGAGTCTAGAATGGCAATTTAGGAGATGAAACAGAAACCTTGAGTGGCTGCATGAGATGTGGGAACAAAGTAACTCTTAGCAAACCAAATGAGCCTGATGGACTGAATGATTCCTTTTCATTAATCAAATTTTGACAACTTGTAAACACTTTAAATTTTTGTCATCTACTCCAGAAAGAACGGGGAGTGCGATAAGTTGATGGTGATGGTTCCAAATGATCACAGACATGCCATCAGCAAACTGCACATGTAACTCCTTCTCGACATTCAGTTCTGTTGATGAATGACATACGAAAAGTGATGCCACCTCTGGCTGAGTATTGGGGCTCTGCCTGATTGTGCCACATGTTTTGGGGTGTGCACCAAATTAACATCATTTTGGATCAAAACCTTTAAATGCCTTTCAGAGACCTTGGTGTCCCAATTCCCCCTAACCCTTTCAGCTGTGTTTGTGACTTCCAGATGGGTTTAAGGGGAAGAAGAACAAACAAACTGTAATGCCTTTATTCACTATTGCCCGTAACATCTTGCTCAACTGGAAGATCCTAGGGCCCCCCTCTGTTAAGTCAGTGGGTAACTGATGTTATATATTACCTAAATTGGAAAAAATCAAATTCCATTTACAGGAACTGTGCAAACTTTTAAAACCTGGCCTCCCCCTCCAAGGAAACAGAAAACTCAAGCACGCTAATAACAGCGGTGCCAGACGCAACAAAACAAAACCTCGGAGAAAAACAAAGTTGCTTTGCCGCTGACATCGGGAAAACGGTATCCTTTTACTTTTCCTATTGCTGCTAATACACAAGGGGCCAGCATGTCAGCAAAATGAAACCTCTGACAAAGACAAAGTCCAACCGATATCATTGGCAAAACGGTATCCCCTTTTTCTTTTCCTCCTGCCACTAATAACACAAGCAAAGCACATGTCGGAAAACAAACCCTTTAAAGAAAGACCAAGTCCAGGCGATAACATCGGCAAAAATATCCTTTACTTTTCCTATTGCCTAATACACAAGCGGGGCCAGCATGTCAGAAATGAAAACCCCGACGAAGACAGTGCAACCGATAACCGCCAAATTGTATCCGTTTTTCTTTTTCCCCCTGCCGCTAATACATAAGAAAGGGGAAATGTCAAAAAAACCACCAAGAAAGACAAAGTAAACAACAAATCCAACGGTATCCTTTTACTTTTCCCCCTGCCACTAATAACCCCAAGCAAAAGGGGAACATGTCAGGAAACAAAACCTTCAAAGAAAGACAAAGTACCAGCCGAAACATCGGCAAAACAGTATCAACTCTTCTTTTTCTCCTGCTGCTAATGCTGGCGATTGTAGTCGTCCGTAAACAAATCCTCCTAAACAGGGTGCCAGAGTAGTTCCTTTCAATCACCTGACATCTCTACATTTAATTTTTCTAGCGATTTCAGTAGTTTCTAGGACCCCTGGCTTTTTACAGCATGGGCTTACAAGCTAGTTTAAGAATAAGCATTTAAATTGAAAATGGATTTCTCTCTCTTAATTTTTTATTTTTATTTATTTATT
>NW_024380041.1:0-6789 GCF_016835505.1 Polypterus senegalus
GGTCTGACAATGGGTCCAAGGATTTCATCCCGATACCTAATGGCAGTCAAGGTGCCATTGTGTAGCCTGTAGAGGTCTCTGTGTCCCTCCATGGATATGCCTCCCCAGACCATTGCTGACCCACCACCAAACTGGTCATGTTGAACGATGTTACAGTCAGCATAACGTTCTCCATGGCTTCTCCAGACCCTTTCACGTCTGTCAAATGTGCTCAGAGTGAACCTGCGCTCATCTGTGAAAAGCACAGGGCGCCAGTGGTGGACCTGTCAAATGCGATATTCTATGGCAAATGCCAGTCAAGCTCCACAGCGCCGGGCAGAGAGCACAGGACCCAATAGAGGACGTCAGGCCCTCAGGCCACCATCATGAAGTCTGTTTCTGATTGTCTGGTCAGAGACATTCACACCAGTGGCCTGCTAGATATCATTTTGTAGGCTCTGGCAGTGTTCATCCTGTTCCTTCTTGCCCAAAGGAGCAGATACTGGTTCTGCTGATGGTTTAAAGACGTTCTACAGCCCTGTCCAGCTCTCCCAGAGTAACTGCCTGTCTCCTAGAATCTCCTCCATGCCCTTCAGACTGTGCTGAGAGACCCAGCAAACCTTCTGGCAATGGCACATATTGTTCCTGTTTTGGGGGTCGTCTCATTGTTGCCCGTCTAGTGCCCCAGTTGTTAATTTCATTAACACCAAAGCAGCTGAAACTGATTGACAACCCTCTCTGCTACTTAACTGACCAGATCAATAGCCCAGGAGTTTCATTGACTTGATGCTATACTCTGATTAAAAAGTGTTCCTTTAATTTTTTGAGCAGTATATTTTAAGTTCATACATATTTGCTCGAGAGTGTCATTTTAACCAAGATTGGCTCCACACTGCCCTGTTGTTTCACTTCAGAGAAAGAATCCAAGCTAACGGCCTAAAGGGTGATTGCTGTCTCCACGCTCTCAAACAGTTAACACGACTTTAGACTCCTGTGGAAAAATTAAACTGGAAATACATTAAAGAAACAAATGAACCTCTTTAAGTCAGAATCAGACAGGCGGAAGCCTGTTCATGCGTCTTTAATTTCTCTTCATAAAGAGGGAGCACCTCGTCACAGCAGCCTATTCAGGGAGTGTCACAGATCAAGGGCAGTGCCCCATATTTGGAGAGAGCTGAATTAATGCTTACATATCAGGTGACATTTACTCTGATTGGCTCATCAGCTCAAATATCCAAATAAAAGTCGCATCTTATTACATCTTTATTCTTTTCAATACTTTTTAAGCTCAGCTCTTACCCTTTTATGGGTATCTGACATCAGCCTGTTCCTTTAAATCGCCTCCTAGAACATTCCTGTCTCTGTGCTTAACCACTCAGCCATCTCCTCATGCTGCTCCTAAATTAAATGCTACTGTAGATTTGAATGTTGAAGTCATACCAAAACACTTCATACCCAATCACTGTACTACCCCTAAATACCTGCATTATCTCTTTATTATCTCACACTACCAGCTGTTACCACTTAAAAGCTGTTGAGATGCTGCAGCTGAAGCAACCTGGAGATTGAGATGACCAGCAGTGAAGAGGAGCCACTCTGCTAGGTGGGCTGCTGCATCACAAAACTGAACTTGGTTCCCTAAAGTCGGCTTCTCCACCCAACTGAGTCAGCCAACAGTGGTGAGAAGAAACGATTCAAAGACACTCTGAGGGCCTACCCTACAAAAAAAAATGTAATCATCACAAGCCAGGAGACCTTAAAAGAGGAATGTCCACTATGGGACTAAATTTACCAGGCCAAAGTGCCTCTTTGATGAGGTGGACAGAAGATGGCAATGGAGGGAGAGCAAGGGGAATGCAGGGTTTGTGGGAATGACTACCAAGTAGAACCTTCAGTGTCCTGGGATCTGTTAGACTTGCCAGCATTGTTCCTCCAAGCAGAAAGCAAAACGTAGCTTACAAAAAAAGGTAACACGCCAGCTGTCCTCCACATTCTCAGGGTTACAAAGGGCAAGCACCTTTTCTAAAAACTAGCCAACCCGTGGTGTACCATACGCCGCATAATCAGGCCGGTTTTTTAATGATTTTTAAGCACAGGGAGAAAATTGACATTTGAAAAATCGGTAATGCAATAAATCAGCAAGAAAAGCAACATTGTAACAATGCACGGAACGAACCAACACAGTAAAACAGTCTGCCATGGTGCAGGCAGTCGTGCGTCGTAACCGAAAACTCGTTTTTTAAAGACTCCTTACTTCACTGTGTTTTAACCTCAGTTGTAAAGGAATGTTTTAATTATCCCATGGGATACCCCTCGCAAACCGTTTAACACGCTGCATATGGCGATTCACCTCCGTGAGAAACATGCCTCTATGAACAGTCAACGTGGCTCGGAGGTGCCAGGAGTTGGTGGGCGTGGCTCCTTCCTGCGTGTGCCAGAGGTGTCTTACTTGTCGGCGGCTCAGTGAATCCACACCCCTTCTGGCGTGCTTTCCATGGTTGTCTTGCCTTAGTGAATTATACTGTATATATAGATTGTTCTTCTACTTTTGTTTTGAAACAAAGCTCAACCTAGACACTTGGATGCATGCGATGAGCTGCAGAACGTCCTCCATTTTCTTGTACTGTTGGAGGTCATCACAATAACACACTCTTGTGACTGAATACTTCAACCGCCCGCTTTTAGAGGAACGGCAGTGTGGTCATGGAGGCCGGTGTGTATACATCAACACAGAATGGTGTGGAAACACAGGTATGATCACGAAGCACTGCTCATCGCTGGTGGAATTTGTGGCAGTTAAGTACAGACCTTTTTATTTGCCGCGAGAATTCAGTGTTATTATTATTGTGACAGTGTATATTCCTTCTGATGCTAATGCTAAGGAAGCGCTACGTGAGCTGTATGAGGCCTTCTGTGACCTGCAATCTCGCTACCCGGAGGGATTTTTTATTATCGCTGGGGACTTCAATCAAGCGAATCTAAAGACCGTTCTGCCTAAACTCCACCAGCATGTTAAATTTCCGACTAGAGGAGACAACATATTGGACTTGGTATACACTAACACCAGGTCTGCATACAGAGCAACTCCCTACCCTCACATTGGACTTTCTGATCACATTACAGTAATGCTCACTCCAGCATATATGCCATTGCTGAAGAGAACAAAGCCGGTAATAAAGCAGATCAGAACAGGGCCAGATGGAGCCACTGAAGCCCTGCAGGACTGTTTTGAGTGCACAGAATGGAGTGTCTTCAGAGAAATGGCGACCACTGACCATCACATTGACATTAATGAGTATGCCGAAGAAGTGACGGGATACATTGACAAATGCATTGGAGATGTCACCGTCATCAAATCTGTCTCAACACGCGCTAACCAGAAGCCATGGTTCACAGCAGAAGTTCGTGAGCTGCTAAAAACCAGGGATGCTGCCTACAAAGCCAATGACGAAGTGGCACTCAGAGCAGCCAGAATCAACCTGTCTCGAGGCATCAAGCTAGCAAAGCAGGAGTTTTCAAAGAAAATTAGCGATCAGTTCGCCTGCTCAAGAGATTCACGGCAAATGTGGCAGGGCATCCAAACCATCACGGATTACAAGGCCCCACCGCGTATGTGTGTTAACGACAACTCTCTTCCAGACGCTCTTAATACCTTATATGCCAGGTTTGAGACACAGAACAACAAACCAGCATGGAAGACCACCCCATCGCCAGAAAATCAAGTTCTGTCCCTGTCTGCAGCTAGTGTGAGAAGGACTCTCACCAAGGTCAACCCACACAAAGCGGCTGGACCAGATAACATACCTGGACGTGTGCTCAGAGTCTGTGCTGACCAGCTGACTGATGTCCTAGTGGACATCTTCAGCATCTCCCTGAGCCAAGCTGTTGTGCCACAATGTTTTAAAAATACCATCATCAGACCTGTCCCAAAGACAACCACAGCTTTGGAATTCAATGACTTCCGCCCAGTGGCACTTACTGCAATCATTATGAAGTGCTTTGAGCGGTTAGTCTTGAGTCACATAAAGAACCAGCTGCCCCTCAAATTGGACCTTTTACAGTTTGCATATTAATCAAAGCGATCAACTGACAATGCAATTTCAATGGCACTCCACGGGCTGATGTCAGATACCCATAAAAGGGTAAGAGCTGAGCTTAAGAAGTATTGAAAAGAATAAAGATGTAATAAGATGCGACTTTTATTTGGATATTTGAGCTAATGAGCCAATCAGAGTAAATGTCACCTGATATGTAAGCATTAATTCAGCTCTCTCTAAATATGGGGCACTGCCCTTGATCTGTGACACTCCCTGAATAGGCTGCTGTGACGAGGTGCTCCCTCTTTATGAAGAGAAATTAAAGACGCATGAACAGGCTTCCTCCTGTCTGATTCTGACTCAAAGAGGTTCATTTGTTTCTTTAATATATTTCCAGTTTAATTTTTCCACAGGAGCCTAAAGTCATGTTAACTGTTTGAGAGTGTGGAGACAGCAATCACCCTTTAGGCCATTAGCTTGGATTCTTTCTCTGAAGTGACACAACAGGGCAGTATGGAGCCAATCTTGGTTAAAATGACGCTCTGGAGCAAATATGTATGAACTTAAAATATACTGCTCAAAAAATTAAAAGGAACACTTTTTAATCAGAGTATAGCATCAAGTCAATGAAACTCCTGGGCTATTGATCTGGTCAGTTAAGTCACAGAGGGGCTTGTTAATCAGTTTCAGCTGCTTTCGTGTTAATGAAATTAACAACTGGGGCAGTAGACGGGCAACAATAAGACGAACCCCAAAACAGGAACAATATGTGCCATTGCCAGAAGGTTTGCTGGGTCTCTCAGCACAGTCTGAAGGGCATGGAGGAGATTCTAGGAGACAGGCAGTTACTCTGGGAGAGCTGGACAGGGCTGTAGAAGGTCTTTAAACCATCAGCAGAACCAGTATCTGCTCCTTTGGGCAAGAAGGAACAGGATGAGCACTGCCAGAGCCTACAAAATGATATCCAGCAGGCCACTGGTGTGAATGTCTCTGACCAGACAATCAGAAACAGACTTCATGATGGTGGCCTGAGGGCCCGATGTCCTCTACTGGGCCCTGTGCTCTCTGCCCGGCGCTGTGGAGCTTGACTGGCATTTACCATAGAATATCGCATTTGACAGGTCCACCACTGGCGCCCTGTGTTTTTCACAGATGAGCGCAGGTTCACTCTGAGCACATTTGACAGACGTGAAAGGGTCTGGAGAAGCCATGGAGAACGTTATGCTGACTGTAACATTGTTCAACATGACCAGTTTGGTGGTGGGTAAGCAATGGTCTGGGGAGGCATATCCATGGGGGGACACAGAGACCTCTACAGGCTACACAACGGCACCTTGACTGCCATTAGGTATCGGGATGAAATCCTTGGACCCATTGTCAGACCCTATGCTGGTGCAGTGGCTCCTGGGTTCCTCCTGGTGCATGTCAATGCCCGGCCTCATGTTGCGAGAATATGCAACACTTTTCGCAAAATTCGCCTTAATTCTACACTTTCTCATGCTTGTTTTATTTCTTTTATTGTACGTATAGTTCGTGGATACAGCCGACTTGAATTGCATGGATTTGGCTTAATATTTACAGATTTTATGGACTCTACTTTGCTGGGAACAGCTGAGTCTGTGGATCGCGGGACAAGACCTACGAACATTTCTTTGTACCTGGCGATCTATGACCTCGGGATGATCTGTCTCCGTGATTATATTCGCTATGACCCGATTCATTTCACAGTACTGTACGACTGGGATCTGATCTGATGCTCATACTAAGCTGGCTTATGGCTCTGGGGCGATCACGCATGAAATTACCAAGCGTTACTGTTTGTGGCTGTGTATTGGAACCTGCAAATCCTGCTACCTCCTCCTGCTATGCTTTCTGCTGCTTTGCTATCGCCGTTCATCTCATCTACTCCAAATGGTTCCGCTATGCTGTGCTGCTTCTCCACTGCTTTGCAGATAAGTATTGCCAAGTATCATGCTAAAATACTCTCATGACTAACTCCTTCTTATTAAACAGTTTGCCCAGAACAAATGGTCTGATTGGAACATCCTAAAAGACGCCGGTATTTTGCAGCACCCGAAATATATACAATGGTGTGAAAAACTATTTGCCCCCTTCCTGATTTCTTATTCTTTTGCATGTTTGTCACACAAAATTTTCTGATCATCAAACGCATTTAACCATTAGTCAAATATAACACAAGTAAACACAAAATGCAGTTTTTAAATGATGGTTTTTATTATTTGGGGAGAAAAAAAAATCCAAACCTACATGGTCCTGTGTGAAAAAGTAATTGCCCCCTTGTTAAAAAATAACCTAACTGTTAGTTCTGAGTTCAATTTCCGTAGCCACCCCCAGGCCTGATTACTGCCACACCTGTTTCAATCAAGAAATCACTTAAATAGGAGCTGCCTGACACAGAGAAGCACTTTAAAAGCTAGACATCATGCCAAGATCCAAAGAAATTCAGGAACAAATGAGAACAGAAGTAATTGAGATCTATCAGTCTGGTAAAGGTTATAAAGCCATTTCTAAAGCTTTGGGACTCCAGCGAACCACAGTGAGAGCCATTATCCACAAATGGCAAAAACATGGAACAGGTGAACCTTCCCAGGAGTGGTCGGCTGACCGAAATTACCCCAAGAGCGCAGAGACGACTTATCTGAGAGGTCACAAAAGACCCCAGGACAACGTCTAAAGAACTGCAGGCCTCACTTGCCTCAATTAAGGTCAGTGTTCACGACTCCACCATAAGAAAGAGACTGGGCAAAACGGC
>NW_024380042.1:0-7924 GCF_016835505.1 Polypterus senegalus
TGTGTTTAAACTTTTAAAATCGAAAGTTCCAAAAGTTCATAAGGGGTTATGTATATTATTTTCTTTTTATGTTTCTTTTTTTAATTTTTTTTTTTTATTACTGTTAATTTATATTTAAACACTTATTAGTGACTTAGATTTGGGACAGAATAGTTTTATGGTTTTGGTTTTCTCCAATTTTCAGGGGAATATCCACACACACTGAGTCCATAAAAACCCCACGGGCAAGCCTTTTCCCCTTTTTCCAAAAAACCGAATCATTTGAATAAACATTCCCTCCCCATTTGGGTATATAACATTCAAAACTTAAACCCAGTTCTGCCATTAAAGGGGATACTAGGTGAAAAAGAAAAGGTTCTCAACATTTATAAATACATCGTTTTCCCTTTTTTAAAAAAATTTTGTTTCAAAAGAATATACAAATAAAAAAAAGATTTGATCATTTTGTAGTCTATTTTTTTTTTACCTGAAAATTTTAGGCCCAACAGACATCCACTTTTAATTAAAATGCTCTGTCTGAAGGGTCAAACAAACTGAAAAAGACTAACAAAGTCCTCCTTAACAAACATGCTCACACACTTATAGGGGTTTTTTTTGCCCTAGCAAATTAACAAGTGAATTCAAGAAATAGTGAAACAGGGCTCCCTTGAGAAACACAAAAAACCCAAAGTTTTTGGAATTACCACTGTATCATGCAACGTCCACAACATTAGTCCCCAATTTTTTTTTTGACAATACACCTGGGCTTTTTTCCCCTGAAAATTGAGACCTTGAAAATGCTCCCCAGATCCCTGTATTTCTGAAAATGGCATCTAAGCATTGTAGGTGAATGGGTCAAATGTAGAGTTTTGAAACACGACTGTAATCACACTCTAATTAATTTGTGCTAATTATGTGTCCCTTCCCTAATTTTTCCTGCTCATTACATTTTTCAGCCTCTTTACTTTTTGTTATACTTGTGACCACTCCAATAACAATTCCACCTCTTCATTTGTCCAAACAAAACAACCTCTTTTTTCTTTTCTTTTTTCCATATCTGTTCTTTATTTTAAATCAACCTGCAATAAAGTTTTACATGGAAGGACACTTTCACTTCCTGTTTCCACCGATGCACAGATGTGTAGGTGAACTGTACATCATATGCATTTTCAGTCATTTTAGTTTGGGGGGAGATACTTAAATGATGTGAATCACTAGGGGATGGAGATCTTTTCATTTATAAATATAATTTTAAAATGAAAATGTAGCATGGATATAGCCTCACTAGCTGTGACAAAGTATTACAAATGACTACATCATTCTACTACCCACAGATCAAGCAGCATGCTTTAAACTTATTACAAATTGAAATGTATACTTAAGCAAAATAAAACTTCACATTATCCTGCATATCCCGCACTGGGGTTATGGTTGACTGTGTTAAAGGATTTATGCTTTATGGCTGAGAGCCATTGGAAAATATAAGTAATATTATTCTAGAAAAAGGCAAAACCACATACAGTAATAAATCTTAAGTTTTATTTATTGTTATTTCACAGGGTCGTCTATATTTTCTGACTCTTGGGGGGCCCTTTAAGGTTTGTTTTGACTGCCACTCCAGTGGCTAATGCATTCAGTCGGCAAACCCCCTTCCTTACACCAGTGTTTTTCAACCCTTATGGTCCCAGTTAATTGACAAACACTAGCAGCAATTTCAATCTACCCTTTAGTGAAACAAACCCACTTTTGAAATAAGGTATCATTGTGCAGCACAGCCGATTTTCTTAGGAACCACCATACAACATTTGCATACCAACAACGACAAACCTGTGACACTTGATAGTAACCTGAATTGTGGTTAGAAACACAGGTTTGGGGGTGACTCAATTTTCCATTTTAAAACCAACACCAATCAACAACAACTAGTGGACAATATAGTGGTTGAGAAACACAGTCTTAAAAAGAAGGGATTTGTGCTACCATACCAACAGTTAAAAGATGTATAACCTGACCTGTACCAGACCCACAGTGCAAATTTTAATAACCTATACGGACTAAATATCCCAATTTAACATATGGTCAAATGGCCAGTCCCAACTGGAGCCGTAATCGGCCGGGAACTGTATAGGCAAATCACACATCATTTTACATAGGTCGACATCTTGCTTCACAAGACCTAAAAACATCTGTATATCATCTGAGGAAAGTCCGTGTTTGAACAAATTTCTTTTATGGCTCAGCCTGAGAAACAGATGTTTAGCCTGCATTCAGAGAAATTGTATCTTTAACTGAACATTTAAAAAACCTGTGGTTAAATTCCTAATATGCATGGAATTACAAAAAAGAAATTACAATCAGATTGTTTCAAGAAGAAAACTGTATAAAGCTCAGCTTCTGTTTAGTAGAAAGTAAGTGTATACTATTTAAGGGATACAAAAGAAAACTATTTAGTGAATTACAAATAATTAAATGCTAACATCAGTCACAAACTGATCAATATGATCTTGTTGATGCCATCCAGCATAAACTTATAAACACCAGCCTTTTATTTATTTTTTGTCAATGTATTGTCTTGAAATGAGTTGGGAAAAAATATCTACAAGCAATATGGTCTAGAAAAGAATACCTCGGGTTCCCTAACCCGCCCTACCCCCAGCTCAGCAGCAAATATAAAAGCACAGAGTGCATAGGAAGCAAAGAGTACATTATTGCTAGGTTTCAAAAAGCTTTAGATGTTTTGTTCCTGAAATTTATTATCACCTGTCTAAAGATGCCCCCTTTGAGCCTTTCTAAAAATAAATAAATAAATAAAAAACTTTCACTGATAATGTCTTTTGCTGCCTTCAAACCTCTTGTGAACAGCTGGGAGCAAAGAACATATTCTCTTCTGTGAAAAAGCCATTTGCTTTTCTGTATTGGCCAGTGTACTGCAAAAGAAAGGGTTTCAGTAAATCTGAAGGAGTTTCATACCAGCCTGCATAAAACAGACTCAAATGAAAATGCGGGAAGCAATCTGAACAAACTGAATAGAGTCACAAGTAAGATGTGACTGTAGACTATGCAGAGGACGCCAGTAGTAATCTATGAATCACACATTTACAGTACAGTGAACAAGCAGCTTCTAGTAATCGGGCTAGACATAAAATCAAACATTATTGTAAAATTGGAAAAGAAACATAAGACTTTCTGTTACGCTTCTTCATTTCTATGATATTAAGTTACAGAAAATAAAACAAAGGTGAGAACCATCCTTAAGCAAAAAGTGCACTCTGCTTTTAAATCAATACAAATATAACTAGATTCTTTAAACCCATTTAATACTGTTGAGGGTTGTGGGGATGAAGCCACCTTTTGGGGCAATGAGAGCAAGGAGGTACCCAGCCCTGGATGATATACTAGTTCCAAACACACCCTCTTATACTAGGTCATTTGTTGTCAGTTTGTTTAACACACATCTCTGGGGATGTGAGCAAAACTGGGGTCTACTGAGAAACAACTCAAACAGTGAGAATGTGTGCACACTCAATACAGACAATGAGCAACTGTGGATTTTAACACAGGATAATGGACCCAATACTTCACCACTGTGCCCCAGCCTGTTTTCAAAATTTAAATTGTAAAATAAGAAATGACGGCTACCCTGCAGAGTTTTACAAGAAATTCTCCGCTCAAGCTAAACTCCTCCTATTAGCAAATTTACAGAAGCGGGAAAAGACCAATTTCTTCCACAAACCTTTCGCCAAGCATTAATCACTGTCTTTCCAAAACAAATAAGGACTTATTATAATGTGCATCATACAGACCAATTTCACTTCTGAATAACGACGTTAAAATACTCTCAAAACCCAAGCTAGAAGGATGGAGAAAGTGCTCCCCTCGTAATATCACAACCAAACTGGATTTATTAGGGCCGACACTTATCTTCAAATCTTCACGCCGTTTAATGTAATATATCACCAACTAAATCAAACACCCCCGAAATATTATCACTGGATGCAGAAAAGGATTGACATGATTGAATGGAAATACCTTTTACTATATTGGGGAAGTTTGGTTTGGCCAACATTTGTGATGGATTAAATTACTGTATACTAACCCATAAGCTTCAGTTTGCATCAATAACATTTGCTCAGACTACTTTAAACTAGAACGAGGCACAAGACAAGGATGCCCCTTGCCACCGTGCTGTTTGTGATTGCCATTGAACCACTAGCAATACATTGTCAAATACTGATCAGATAAAGGGGGTTAGCAGAGAAGGACTGGAACAGAAAATCTCATTATATGCAGATGATATGGTACTGTATATTTCGGGCCAGAAAATTTGCCTGCAGTCTTAGCAGCACTCACAGAATTTCAAAAGCCTCTGGTCTCAGAATTTTCGAAAAAAAGTGTACTTTTTCCCGGGAAATTCTAAGCTTATTTTAGATTGAACCCTACCTTTTTCATTGCAGAACAGTTTAAATACCGGGAAAACATCACAAAAAACATAAACTCTTTATCAACAAAATTTTTCCCTGGGGAAAAAAAATTAAACAAGACTTGCATAGATGGTCACCCTTCATCTCACATAGCTGGAAGAATTAACACTTTAAGATGAATATTCTTCCTAACCCTTTTTTCAAAACACCCCAATAAATTAATAAATCATTCTTAAGCAATTAGATTCAACAATAACCTCATTTATTTGAATTCAAAACATCCACGTCAAAAAAAAAGGACCCTTTACAAAGAAAAAAGGCAGAAGGCGATGGCTCTACCTAATTTCCCAGTTTTTCGGGGCGCAAAAAATCGTTATAGAACCTGGAAAAAAGAAGAACATACACAGTGACGCAATAGAAGTAAAACCCCGTACTTTTTTGGTCTTCCTGTTCCGCTCCAATAAACACAGTATGGGAATACACTAATAACACAATTGTGCTCCACCCCACTTAGAATCTGGAACCAATGTAGAAACATTTTAGGAAGCCTATCTGTGGACCCTGCAAGAGAACCACCTCTCAACCTTCGCAAACATATGCAGTTTTAATATCTGGAAAAAAAAATTTGGGAAATTTAAATTGCTTAGAGAGCTTTATATAGACAACGCCTTTGCATCCTATGAACAATTACATTCCAAATTTAACATTCCAGCTACACATTTCTTCTACTATCTTCAAATCAGGAACTTTGTTAAACAGAACCTTCCAGATTTTCCTATCTTGCACCCCCATCCACGCTGGAAAAATATTGCTTAATCTCAAGGAATTAGACTCCATCTCTACAATATATAAAATCATTTTAAATCCCTTCCTTTCAAAGATCCAAGAGGACACTGGGGAAAAAGATCTCTCAATTAATATATCAGAAAAGGAGTGGAAGTAGCAATGCAGAGAATTCACTGAGCTCCATATGCTAAAGCATACAATCATACAACTCAAAATTATATATCGAAAACACATCTGTCTCACTAAAACTCTCCAAAATGTTTCCAGGGCATGATCCAACCTGCGAACGTTTTAACCAAGCCCAGCCTCACTGGGTCACATGTTCTGGGCCTGCACCAAATTAACATTATTCTGGGCAAAATTTTAATTACCTCTCAGACAGCCTTGGACTCACAATCCTCCTAACCAATAACAGCTGTGTTTGGGGATTTTTCAGAGGCTTAAAGTGAGAAGGACAAACAAATTGTGATGCATTCACTACACTGTTGGCACCAGACTATTCTGATAAACTGGAAGAATCCAAACTCTCCCCTTTAAGTCAGTGGGGAAAACCCATGTGTTATATTATTTGAAATTGGAAAAATCAAATACTCAGTTAGAGGATCCATACAGACTTTTTTTAAAAAAATGGCAGGATCTAATCAGTAATATTTTAAAAAAAAGTTTATAAAGCACAGAGAATTTATTAATTTAGGTATGTTTACAAGCCTTAAATTTTACCGTTTGGCTTGTTTCTCTCCTCGGGGGGGGATCGATCTGTTCTTAACATAATTTTTTTTGTAAAAACTTGATTGCTATGTATGGATTGTAATAAAATTAATAAAAAAAAAAAAAAATAAGAAATTCAGTTTCTTTTTGTAAGAAGGTATATTGTCCACAAAAAACTAAATTGAGTATGCGTCAAAACCCCACAAATTATTTACAGAATAATTAAAACAGTTGATTTTTAAGGTTGGGGACCAAATAGCCAATAAGACTGTATAGATAGACACTGTCTATGGAATAAAGGGGGGGTCGAAAGGGGAAAAGGAAACACCAGGGCAAACCCCCCCAATCTTGCATAAATCGAAATAAATTTTATGATAGAAATGAATTAACAGTCTGTATGATGCTACAAGCTATTAAGGATACATTCAGGTGACAAAAAAAATACTTAATTTGTTTGGGCAACAATTCAAATCAATTGATATTTATTTTGAATAAAAGTACAAAATTAAAAAAAATTAATTCATTAGGGATTCAATAGGGGGCCAAGAATAACAGTGATCCCTGATTTTTGCAGTGACCAAATTATTGATGTTCATTTTGAATTGTTAGCTCAAAAGCACTTAAAGATGTTTTGTGTTCACATTGTCTGTTTTACAGTACATAGAGCAGGATGGAGATGACCCTGTTGTTTAAACATACAGAATAGTTGAAGGGGACATTCAAGTACAGCACATTAACGAAACTCAGTCAATAGTATATCGCTTGAGATGTGACATTTAGAAAACATGTACAATTGGGCTGTTTTGGGAGGCTTTCTTTGTTTCATTGTCTTTTTCTTTACACCTTCTTGAAAATTTATCTTGCACAAAATTGAAAAAAAACAACCTTTTACTTGCTACTGTATGAATTTTACACAGGTAGCTCTCTCATCCCCCAAACCCCCTGAAAATGATGACCCATAATTTTACAATGCAACCCTAAAACTATAAAGATATAAATTAGATTAAAGTCTCTGAAATATACCAACTATCCTAATCACAAAAATTTAAATGGAATCAAAATATAATGATTATCTTTAACCATTTACCCATGATCCCTGTCTACTGAACCTTTTTCAATATAATATCATATCCAAACAGTACACAGTGCATGAGAAAACTGTAAATAGTCAAGTCATAGATGGTGATGAGCAACACAGGATGACATTTTGTCGAGTTTTAACACAAGTTTTAGTTTAAGATCATTTGACATACCTTTTAAATTTTTAAAAGAAACCAGCCTTAAACAATCTAGTAAAAAGCCTAGAGATGATGTCCTGTTATCATGTTGACCATTTTTAAAACTGTTCTGCATCTGTGTCTCCTATGCTACACCAGTTTGCTAATTATTTTGTTAGCATTATTACTGGTTTATTATGTTTGTAACCCCACCCCCAATATTTATGATTGGTTGCTACACCAATGGCTGCATGTATAGGTTTTGACTATTACACTTTTTTTTCCTTTATAAAATACATGAGAATAGGTTCCCAAAAGCAATCTTCCATACCCCTCAAAAACCTGTTGCACCACTGGTATCACTGTGGCCCAAAGTTTTTATTTATTTATTTTTTTTTTTGTTTAATTTGTTGGCCTTTTTCTTCTCCTGTTTTGCATTGAGAAAAGTAGGTGCTCCTGTAGGCCTACGCAATTTGAGTTTAAAGAAACTTAAAAAATTGTTGTTTTTTCCACAGGTTTAAACAATTAAATTTCTTTACCATTTTTTTAAATTCCCTTTTCTGTGGAGTTTGTTCCTTAATTTCATCTGAATACTAACAATAGTGACAACACAAGTAGTGCAGATGTAGATGCAAATGACACTGAAACTAAGACAGAGCTACTTCAGTGTATGATTTTTGTGCTAATTTAAGGCTTAGTAAAAGATTAAACATAGTTCAGTCCTGTGGAACAAGGTGGTGTTCACCCAGCCCACTTTTAACTGAGCCTCCTGCCTTCATTAAAGCAAACTTTTTTTTTAAATTTCTATTTCTT